>NC_143565.1:12330384-12491346 GCF_054136105.1 Typopeltis vanoorti | reverse complement strand
ATAAAGTCATTTATTTGACATTCAAATTCTTCATTTAGTAGGTTACATGGTATTATACACGAATATTTTCTTGCAAGGACATGCAACTGATCAAAGCATTCTTTTATTTCCTTTATAATTCTATCTATAGATAAAAACATTTCTCTTCGTACTTCTTGTTCTAAGGATAGCGCCACGTCTTGTGAATTTTCCCCACTCCTATTTTTTCTCCTAACTCGACGCTCAGTCGATATCTCCAACTCTTCACAAATTGTTTTGGCTGCTATAACAGCGTTTTGTATTAGCACATCTCTTTGTTCCATGAAATGGGTTTGCAAAGAATTTAGTTTTGTATGGCATTGACGGATATTTAACCCTTTTATTTGCAGGTATTTTTGTGCGTCATTAATTTCCAAAAGGACGGGTTCCCATAAATTGAGATAACATAGAAAAGAAAAAGATTGCATTGAATTGAGTAATTTTCCAGCATCTGATCTCGTTTTACTATTTTCTTCTTCAGATGTCAATTTTTCTAAAGCGCTTAAAATGTAAAAAAATTGGTTTTTTACTATAGTTACCGCTTCTGCTCTAGCGCTCCAGCGAGTTTCTAGACTGCATTTAACACCTTGACCAGTGACAGAAAGTAAAACATCCCATCGATGAGTTTCAGAAGATAACGACGAAAACAACTGTTCGATAGTTCCAAAAAATGTTATGGAATCGATAGCAGTAGAAGCTACGTGTAAACATGCCAGGTTTAAAGAATGATTTGTACATGCTACAAATTCTGCATTTGAATTTATTTCCTTAATGCGAGTTTGAACACTGCTGTGCTTTCCTGCCATGACAGCAGCATTATCGTATGCCTGTCCTCTGCAATTTTTTATATCAAAACCGACATTTTCTAATTTTGTTAAAATCATATTTGTGATTTCCTCGGCAGTTTTTCCTTTAGTTTCTACAAAGTCAATAAACGATTCTACAACTTTAACTCTGCTACCATCAATAACTACATATCTAATAATTTGACTGGTTTGATCTTTGTGAGAAATATCTGGAGTGCTGTCAAATATCATACAAAAGTATTTAGCTTTCTTTATTTGATCCATAATTGTTTTTCTCACTGCACCTCCCAATAGCTCTATGAATTCGTTCTGAATCTTCAGCGACAAATAAGAGATACTATATTTATTACCCATCTTAATTTTTATTACATATTCACGTAATACTGGGTCGTACTTAGCCAACAAGTCAACAAGCTCTAGAAAATTTCCTCTATTTTCCATTGAATTGATGTCTTCCTGATGAACACTTTCACGATGACCTCGAAATGCCAAATTTTGTTTTGCTAAGAATCTAATTATATCAAGTATTCTTGTAAGAATTTCCTTCCATTTTTTAATTTCCTTATCAATATTCTATTGTTGTAGTCTATCAAAATCCTCGTTTGTCACAGGGATGTGACAAACGAGGGATGTTTGTCACAGCACTTTACACACTTCTATTTTGCCCTGCAAAGTTACTGCGTGTGTCCATGTTTTTGACAGCAGTGGCATTGTCTGGTAGATGTCTTTCTTAGGAGAGACTCTGTCTTGATAACTAAGTTGCAGACGATCTTAAGGTCGTATATTCTCTTTGGTCTTTACTGATATCCACTAAGACCAGTGGCATTGGTCTGCAAGGTACATGCTTGAGATTTTTATTGGCGCTAGGCCTTGTGATCTAAGTTCAGTTTCTATTTCTTCAGATGTTATGGTTTCTACCAATCCTCTGATGACAACCTTTAGGTTTTTTTCCACTTTTAAGCTGGAACGTGTGATATGGGATTTTCAGTTCGTTCAAAAGTCTGGTGAGTTGATGGTAGCCCAATGCCCATTCTGGCTGGATCTGGAGTCCTTCATCGGTGTTCCTAGCTAATGTGAATTTGATGTTGGTGTTTTTCATCATCTCTGCAATTGATGACCATTTTTCTTTAGTTAAGATAACTGGTGGAATTCTTACTTTGGGCTGTGCTGCTGAGTCTGTCGCTGCTATTCTTTTGTCGGGTTGTACTGTTGTGTCCATTGGAGCTGATCTTCCCAAGTGTTGAGGTGGTATTTCAGGTTCTGCAGCAGGAGACATTCTTTCTCTTCTTCCTGCTGACCACCTGGTAGTCACTAGTGTCTGCATAGGAGATGTTATCAGCTGGTGTTGCTGGCGCTGTCTTGTGAAAGGCTTGGGAGAGGTTCAGAGAGTTGTGGGTTATCTGATTCGACTTCTTTGATCTGGTGAATTTCAATTTTTCCTGGTCATTTTGTAGATATAGCTGTGCTGTTGTCTGACTTGCTTTAGTGGAGATACTATTTATGTGTCTTGAAGTTTAGGCATTTATCAAGATGCACTCCTAGATACTTGGTACGTTTTTGCGAAGGGATGATTTTTCCAAACAGAAGTACTGCCGAGTTTTTTCCTGGATTGATGTCTATATGCAATTTGGTGTACAAATTCTCTAATTCATTACTGAATTACTGTAGCTCTCTGTAGCATGTTTGCATGACTGCTCTCTGTAGCATGTTTGCAGCCATATGTAGATGGATGGATCTGGCTATGATAATGTGCCATCAACATAAGAGGGCAGTGATCGGTGGGACAACTTGGGGAGATCAGCCATGTGTGTGGAGAAGAGTTGGGGAGATAACAGAGAGCCTTGAGGGACTTGTGGCGACTCTTTTCTGTAGATCTGATTCCATTGAGTTTTATTTCAAATTTTCTGTTATTGAGATACAATTTGATAAGTAGAACTAGTGGTATTGGGATTCCTGCTTGGTGTAGATTAAAAACCAGATCATAATGCCAGATTCTATCGAATGCTTGTGTTATGTCCAGGAAGACTGCGCCAGAATGTTGGTGCTATTCATAGCCTTGGGTAATGTATTTGACAACTCTGTAAATGTGGAAAGTTGTAGAATGCTGTTTTCCGAATCTGAATTGCTCTTCTTGTATGACGTGGTTGTTATCTGTTGCCTCTTTGATCCGTGTTAGTATAGCGTGTTCGGCTATCTTGCCTACACATGATAGAAGTCTGATGGGCTGATATTTCTGTGAAAATTGTGCATTTTTTCCAGGTTTTGGAATTATTATTATTATTACAGGCAACTCCAAGGAGTCCTTACACTCATCGAGGGAGGCCCTAACATCATGTCAAGAAAAACTATTTGGCATTCACACATTATCTATCATACCTCGCCTTGAACTCATTCACAGTCATGGCACCCACAACAGACTCTGGCAGCTTATTCCACTCATTCACCACCTCTTCTGCAGCTTCTCCCACTTAAGTGGGGTCACTGTTGATAATGAGTCTCCTCCACACCTTCCTATCTTGGGCTGTCACCACATCCAAGTTCTTCATCCTCAAGTCCTCTTCTACCAGAGCTCCCTCCATCTCTTCTTTGGCTGCCCATGCCTCCGCCTTCCTTGCACATCCATCTGCACATCCATCTTCTTCCCACATATTCGTCCTCCCTCATCACATGACCAAACCATCTCAACCTTGCCTCCTGTATTTTCGCTTCTAAGTTCGTAACTTTCACTGTTCCCCCTGACATAGTCATTTCTCAGACGATCCTTTCTGGTCACACCACACATCCACCTAAGCATTCTCATCTCTGCTACTTCCATCCTGCAGATGTTATTTTTCCTCAGGGCCACAGTTTCTATAGCATATGTCATAGCTGGCCTCACTACTGTCCTATAGATTTTGCCTTTCAGATTGATCAGCACCCTCTTATCGCATAACACTCCAGCCATCTCCCTCCAGTTCCTCCAACCCGCTTGTATCCTGCATCCCACTTCCTTCTCAGCTCCTCCATCTTCTTCCACTGTTGAACCTAAGTATCTAAAGTCTCTCACCTTCCTGATGACATTTCCTTCCAGCTCCAGATCTGTCTCCTGACTGCCGCCGCCCACTGCGCAACACATATACTCTGTCTTACTTCTGCTCAGTCTCATACCTCTCTCTTCCAGTACTTTTCTCCATCTTTCCAGTTTAGTTCCCACTTCTTCTCTTGAATCTGCACACAGCAAGATGTCATCTGCATACAACATTGTCCAAGGCGCATCTTCTCTCACCTCCTCTGTTACCACCTCCATCACAATATTAAACAGAAATGGACTTAATGCTGACCCTTGCTGCAAGCCAACTGTTACTTAAACTTTCTGTCTATCCCAGACAGGTCCGAACACTTGTCTTCACATTGCTGTACATTTCCCGCACCAACCTGACATATTTCTCTGGAACCTTCTTTTCCCTCAGACACCTCCAGACTTCTTGCCTTGGCACTCTATCGTATGCTTTATCCAGATCAATAAATGCCAGATGTAGCTCCCTTTTGTTTCTCTCGATATTTTTCCATCATCTGTCGTAACCCAAAGATAGCATCTGTTGTTGATCTACCAGGCATGAAGCGAAATTTTTCCTTTGCAATCTTCACCTCCTTCCTCAATCTACCATCAAGAACCCTTTCTAGGATTTTCATTGTGTGGGACATCAACTTTATTCCTCTGTAATTTTTACAGTCTTGTGCATCCCCTTTACCCTTGTAGATGGGGACAAGAGTACTCTCCCTCCATTCCTCGGGTATATTTTCCTGTTGGCAAACTCCCATGAATAGGTCCCACGGCAGGTCAATTCCCTCTTCGCCCAGTGCCTTCCATGCCTCCACTGGAATTCTGTCGGGGCCCACTGATCTTCCATTCCTCATCCTCTTCATGGCCTCTGTCACTTCCACTCTACTGATCTGCACCATCCCCTCAGAAGGCTGTGAGTCCTTGCATTTTGCTCATACAAAAGTCCATCAAAGTATATTTTCCATCTGTTTCTTATGTCCACATCCCTCCATAATACTCTTCCTTCAGTGTCTTTGATTGTCTGCCTCACATGTAAGATGTCCTTTGCTGCTTTATTTCTACATTTCGCTAGTTGATAAATTTTTCTCTGTCCTTCCTTTGTTTCTAATTGATCATACAGATCTTGATATGCCATGGCCTTCGCCTGTGCCACAACTCTCTTGGCTTCTTGCTTTTTCTCTCTCTGTACACCTCTCTATCCTCTTCCACTCTTGACTCATCCAACTTCTGCTTTGTCTTCCTCTTAGCTGTCACTGCCACTTTTACATTATTATTCCACCACCAACCCTCCTTCTGCTCTCTAATCTTTCCAGATGTCTCACCAAGCACCTCGATTGCACAGCTCAGGATTATTTTTGAATTATGTTTCCACCAATCTTGTGCACTTTCCAGTCCATCCGAAATCCTCTCTAACACCCTCTCCCTAAAACGATTCCTCACACTCTCCTCTTTTAAGCGAAACCACTTAATTGTCTTCATCCCATGGCATCCAGAGGTTCTTATCTTCAATCTTATTTTAAAGTCTGTGCACAGCAGTCGGTGTGGCTGGGCTACTTGATCTGTTGGAATTACTTCACAATTTATCACAACCTTAAGATGTTTTCTTCTAGTCAAAATGTAGTCAATTTGTGAACTGTTGTTACTACTGCTAAATGTTATCAAATGTTCTTCTGTCTTGTAGAAAAAAGAGTTCACAATTGCCAGATCAAACGCTACTGCAAAGTCCACAACCCTCTCTCCTTCCTGGTTCATCATTCCCACTCCGTGGCCACCATGCACCCTTTCACAGTCTCTATTCTGTCTTCCTATGTGTCCGTTCAAGTCTCCTCCGACAATCGGCAACTCGTTTTCTTCCAGTTCCCTCATTTCTTCATCTAACACGTTCCAGAACTCGTCTTTCTCCTCTGCTGTACAACCAACTTGCGGGGCATATACACATAATACGACCACCCGCTCTTCTCCAAGACCCAATAGGCAGAAGGAACGACAGGATCATTCGCATGATCCTGTCGTTCCTTCTACCTGCTTTCAGTACTTCAC
Organism: Typopeltis vanoorti; assembly: GCF_054136105.1. NCBI lineage: Eukaryota > Metazoa > Arthropoda > Arachnida > Uropygi > Thelyphonidae > Typopeltis > Typopeltis vanoorti. Next base: position 12,485,439 of record NC_143565.1, on the reverse strand, counting down.
CCTTCATTCTGCCACACACCACAATTCCTACACAATTTCTTCCCTCGTTATTCGCTCCAGAGTAGAACAATTTATATCCATCTCCCAGTTCCTTTGCCTTTCCTCCCTTCCACCTTATCTCCTGCACACATAACATGTCCAACTTCCTCTTCCTCATCATGTCTGCCACCTCTCTTCCCCGTCTAGTCATGCTTCCAACATTCAGTGCTCCCACTCGCAACATCCTCTCCATCTGCTGGGCTCGCTTCTTTAACCGCACCCGCCCTTGATGTAGTAGCCCTCGTCCACTTCTCGCAGCTGTAGTGCGATGTGGCTGCGCGTCGCTTAAGGGGTACAACCTAGCTCTTATATCATTTTCTCTTTGACTCATATCATAGTTTGAGCTGGCATTGAAGGTTTACAACCGGATGCTCTTCCTGACTTCAACCCTCGCCATTTATACGGGCTTCGGACCAGCACCTATTGAGGCTAGCTTGCCTCCTTCGGTTTGCTGCATAAGAGACGAAATGACTTAGCAAGATAGCAAAGACTCACCCCTAGCCCTCGAATACTCTAATAGCATCAGGGGGAAGGAGCAAGGAGAAGAGAAAGAAGCAAAGAAAGAAAGGACGGACCAGTCTACATAATAATATAGCAGATGTATATTACATGAAGGAAGACATGGTCATTCACCACTCTCCAAGTAAAAAACCTAGCTCTAACACCCTTGCTAACCACACTCTTGCCCAGCTTCCATGTATGGCCCCTAGTCCCACCACCAGTCCTGTTCTCAAAAATATCTTCTGAATTAATCTTATAGAAACCCTTCAGTAATTTGAATGTCTCAATCATATTACCCTTTTTCTGCCTATCAACCAATTTCTGCAACCTGCAAATCTTCAACCTGTTCTCATAAGGTTCATACCATAGACATGCTATTATCTTGGTCACTCGTCTCTGGATCCTCTGCACCTCCTCCCCATCAAGAAGAAACCCTGACACCCAAATCTGGGCTGAGTAGTCTGGATGGGGTCTTATCAAGGCTCGATTCATAGGAACAATAACCTGTTTGTCTCTGCTTGTTAAAGTATTTTTCAGCAACCAAGTGATTTGATGAGCCGATTTAGCCACTTTTGCGATGTGTCACCTAACTTCAACTTCCTATCCACCGACACTCCCAAATACCTGGCCTCTTCAATCTCCTGGAGTACGGTTCCACCAATGTGATATACTGCTACTAATCTTTTCTACCCAAAATGCATAACCTTACACTTTGCCACATTAAATTGGCATCCATTCTCCTTAGCCCAGGCCTCCAAACTATCCAAATCATCTTACAAAATTTTGACATCCTGTGCACTCACTATTGTTCTACCTAACTTTGCATCATCAGCAAACAAATGAACACTTCCTCTCATATCCTTTCCTATATCGATAATGAACAAATTGAAAAGTAGTGGTCCAAGAACAGAACCCTGCAGCACACCACTAATCACATGCCGTCTTTTGGACTCTACTCCTATATAAACCACTCTCTGATATCTCTCCATCAACGACCCTCCTATCCATCTCACCAACCCTATATCCATCCCCATATGCTGTAGTTTACTGATTAGAATTTCATGTGGTATCCTGTCAAAGGCCTTAGCAAGGTCCAGTAGAATCACTGTAAACCCATTACTCTTATCCAGTTCAGCCATCACTGTGTTATAAAACGTGAGCAAGTTACTGAGGCATGATCCACCCATCAGAAATCCATGCTGTCCCCCATACAGTATCCCATTTTCATATATCCAATCCTGTATTTTTCTCTTGACTATTTTCTTCAAGACCTTGACAAAGATTCCTGATATGTTGATCGGTCGGTAATTTACAACAGCATTTTGGAACCTCCTTTATGCAGTGGAACAATTTTCCCTTGGGACTAACTCAGACCCAAGACTTGAATTAAAGAAAATGGTCAAGGGCACTGACAATTCTTTACCCACTTCACGTTCAGCAAGAGCTGGTATACCATCCAATCCCACAGATGTATTGACATAGAGTTTTTGTAATAGACTATTCACCTCTTCTTCATTCATCACAATTCCCATATAAGCTATTGGTTCATTCATTCCTGCAATGTCACCACCTGGATGATATACTCCTGCAAAGTGATGGCTCAGTAACTTAACTATATCAACTGATTCAGTTACCTCTCTACCATCGGCATTCTTTAAAATCATTCTACCATATACATTTTTTCTTTTACTTGCAACATATTGAAAAAAACTGTTTGAGATTTTCTTTAGCCTGCATGGCTAATGTTCTTTCATAATGTGCTTTTGCTTTTCTTATCACACTCATTACCCTTTTGGCCAGCATTTTATACTGTTCATGTGCCTGCCAGTCACCTTTCTCCTTAAATCCCTCCATGGTTGTTTCTTTTTTTTGCAGCTCAAGCTCAATCCATTTAACCCCAACTTGATTTATTACTTGGACTCTAGGATATACAGTCAGCCATTGCTTCATGCAAACACTTCTTTAACTGCCTCCTATGCACTATCCAGCCCTTGCAGTTTAACATGTTATGACACCGAACCAATCAAACTCCTAAGTTTGTCATACTTACCAGCCGGATAATTCCACATGTACCCTGTCTTAATTGTAAATTCCACACCTTTAGCCACCTCCCAAGTCAAGACCCTATGATCACTCTTACCAATTGGTGTGAACATGGTCATATTCGTTTCAGCCAAATTCTCAGATGCAAATTACTAGGTCAAGCACTCTCTGACGCCTAGTATTTTCCATTACTTGCTGTCACAGATAGTTATCCCTTAATAACCGCATTATAAAATCCAATTTTCTTCCTTTTTTCTCCTCCCATGTGTCTACTCCTAATTCCAAGCGATGTTACTATAGTTGAAATTTCCCATAATAATTACCCTCCTTCCACTCATTTCTTCTATTTCCTTATGCATATTATCTCCACCATCTCTTCCATCACCTGGTCTATAGCAGCATCCAACTGTATATTTTGTTCTGCTAGTCTCAATCTCCCACCAAATAGCCTCAAATGTGCTCTTTTCTCTATCCTGCAGTTCCACTTCTATTCTCCTTGGCTGCAGCTCATCAGCTATCATCTATAACACTCCTCCCCTGATTTTATTTTCCCTGTCACTCCTGAACACACCATACCCGTCACATTCAATCCCACTAGCTGTATCATCTTCTGTCAGCCATGTTTCACTAATGCCAATAACCTGTGGTCTGGAAGTGCCAGCCAAGGCCCAAAAATTCTTCCTTCTTGTTCCTAATACTTTTGGCATTAGTGTACATGAATTGCAGAAGCCCATTTGTCCCATTCCTATTTTGATGCCTTATAATAACTATCCGATTCTGATTCGTTGTCCTATGTACTCGCTCGGGCATATTACACACATTCGTACACTCAACTGTTTCCCTAAAGACTGCATATCACCCCCCCCCCCCCTTTAATAACTCTAGTTTCCCTGATTCTACACATCCACTTCATTCAACAACACCTTTTCAAGTCTATGCAATAAATCCATTCAAATGTAAACCATCCATCTTATATAAATCCTTTCACCCATCAAACTCCCTCCACGCATCCACAAATTCCACACCAGTCCTTCTGCATAATTCACTCAAAGTCATTAGCAATTTTGGCCCTCCTATACTCTTCACTGTCATACCGCAGCAACAGAATCACCATCCTAACTCTCTCACTCTTCTCTTTCGCTACGTCAAGTAATTCCTTCAAATCCTCTCTCATAGCCGTTTTGTCTCATTTCAAATCTTTCTTTCCTGCTACTGGTATCATTTCTTTCACCTTCTGTTTTTGCATTTTAATTGACTCGCTTACATCCTTAACATTCGCACCAGGTTGGTATGATTTCGTTAAACTCTCATCTATCACACCTCTTACTAAAGAATCTCCATACAACACTCGCTCTTTCATTCTGTTTACACTCACTGTCATACTCTTATTTTTCTTATCATACTTTTGCTGTTTATTAGTTGGTATGCTCGGTAAACATTTTTGCCAACGCTCCAGCTGCTGATTTAACCGTGCGATCTCACTCATTGCATCTGTCTCATCATTTTTATTATCCGTTAATTCATTCATTCGTTCGTTCTGTATGTTTACCTTCATTCCCACTTTCAGTGCCATTCTTGTATCTATCTGGTACTACTTCGCAAATATTCCTACCTAGCATATCATTATTTTCTACATTCTCACTTTCAACAGTGATATCACTCTCACGACCTGAAACAATCTTTAAATCCTCGCATTCCTTACACTTTCTGCACACTTTCACTCCACCGTTGTCTAACCAAACTCCACTCTCCTGAAAGTATACATTTCACAAACAGTACACTGAATAAAATCCTTTAAATTAAAAGTTTTAGACAAAGATGGCGACCTGGACGCCATTGTATTCATATTCCTCCTTATTGGCGCCATGTGCACAAATAATCGTATCTCTCAAATTAATAATTGGAAACTCAGAAAACACACAAAAATTACCCAGATACACTACAATACGAAAATTAAATAATACTACGTAAGATTCAAACAAATTTTTCAATTATTACTTAAAATAACACTTATCTGTTCTGGAGTTCTCTACAAACACTACACACCATGTAGCCCTCTAGTGGCCAAACCACTATTATTATTGTTGTATCATCCTATTCCGTTTTTATTTGTCAGATGTTGATTGATACTGATCCGAATATAAAGAAATTTATTTTATCCTGTGCCACTTTATATTCAGATTAGTCTATATATTGTAGAGGAATCGATCACCAACTAACGTTTGAAATCTCACTTTTCTACAGGTCAAGGTTATTAATATCTTTTAAGGCTTCCGTAAGGTCCGATAAGTTTTATGAACGGTGCAATGAATGAAGATCAGGCAAACAACAAATTGAATTCATTAAAACAAGACATTTAATACAGGGTTATATAACATGTACATCTAAGTATAACTTTCTAAACAAGATAATGCAATTGTACAAACCAAAATATCTGAGATACAAATAACTTTTCAGTTAGGTTTTAAGTTCAAAGCCAAAAGTCTAAGATCTTATTATTCAAGAGATAAGAATTTCTATCACAATTTGTCTCTATTCTATGAGACTAATCATGTCATCCATACACTGATTTAGTTCTAGTGCTCAGTATAGATACGATGCATTAGCTATCAAACATTCAACTTTCAGTTCACTATATTCTGTCAATTAATAGAAAATAGTTCTCACAGTTCAAAGTTGCAGAACTAACAACAAATATTCTTATAGTTGGCTTCTCTAATTCACTTCTAGTCTATAAATATAACGTGACCAATTTTTTTTACGATGAAAAGGACGAAAAAATTTAAGAAAAAAGTACAACGTAAATAAATGAAACATTTTATTAATTTAAACAAAAATACACTAATTATGCTTACATCCCTGAGTATTTTTCCATTGAAGGAATATTTTTTGTCAATATATCATTTTCTAACAATATATTGGAAATTTTGGAGCATGAAATATCCTTCATATTGAATTTTACGGTAAGTGCTGCAGCTAGAGTATCAACATTCAATCTTGATTTCTCACTTGTCCAAAAATCATTACTAATTGAAAAACTCTTTCAACTGCTGCATTAGTTCCAGGGCAGCACAATGTAAATTCAACAAGAATAACTAAATTTTCATATGGAATGTGTTCATTTTTGAAATGGTTAAATATTTCCACCCATCTTTTATCAATTTCAACATGTTGATTTTCCCATTGTTCTAATTTATCAGAATTTAAATATACATTCAGTCTTCTAATTTCTTCAAACAGATAATTGTCATCGATTTTAATATCGGGCATTTCTTTCGATAAAAATTCAACACAATTTTCAATATCTGCCCAATTTACTTGTGAAGGTAGAAAAACACCATTGAAAACTGTTATTTCCTGTGATATTTGTTTCAGACCATTCTTCGACATATTGGAAACATGTTTGGTAAAAATTCTGCACTTCTTTGGTAAACTTTTCCGTTATGTCCGGATTTGATTCCTCTAACTTTGACAATTTTCTTTTTATTATTAAAGGAATAAATTTTTCTTCAAATCGTGATTTATATTGAAGGACAAAATCGTTCAAAATAAGACTAACTTCTGTAGCTGAAATATGTTCACCTTCAATCTTTTGAATCGTTTTGTGGAAAATAGATGCCTGATTATGTACAAAATACATTAATATCTCCGATAATTCATAATTGAAAAAAGATTCCAGAATTTTTGGACATTTGTCTAAACTTAAAAAATATGAATGGAGAGGCTCAAATAATTGTAAAACACGCTCTATAGCAGGTGTTAGAGCGAGCCATCTAACTTTTGAATATCCTAAAACTTTTTTTGTATTCAACATTCGCGTCTTCACAAAATTGTTTTAAAGTAGCCACACGAACAGTAAAACGACTAAAATACAAATAAATTGTCGTTATTATTATTTCTACATCAATTGGCATGGCACATGACGCAGTGGTGATTGCATTTGACAAAATACGTGCATTACAACCTATTCCTAGTATTTTCTTTTGGAGTAAATCTTCTAATTTTACATAGACGTTATTCACTCCTTTGCGTCTTCACCCACTAAAATTTGTGTTTGTATTATCAGCTGTTAGTGCAACAACTTTAGATTTCAAATTGTTTTCATTTATTACTCTGCATAGGTGGTTTGACAAAATTTCAGCAGTTTCGCCCTCAATGGATTCTAAATTTAAAATTTTTACTTTAATGCCCTTGGTAACATTATAATACCTTACTAGTATTGGATACAATTTGGTTTCATTATGATTTGATGCATCAGATAAAACCGTTACAAATGCTGCATTTTTCAAGTCTTCTGCAAGTATTTTATCACAGTAATTTTTAAATACTGATTTAATAATAGCCTCACATTTTGTCCTGGCACATGAAAATTTAGCATTGTGAAAGTTTTTCAATAATTTAGTTGTACAATCCATACTACGAAAACTTTGATTGTGAATTATGGTATGAAATGAAAATGTTCCCTCTATTACAGCTAACTGTTTTTCATCTTCAGAATAATTAGAAGTTTTAAAAAAATAGGTTACTTTACTACTGGAAGCTGATGCATCTAATGATTGCTTATGTTTGTTGGTGTTCAAGTGTTTCGTTATAGCTGCTCTGCCTCCAACTGCAATGCAAAATTCTCCTCTGCAAATATTGCAGAAAACAACGTTGTCTCTCTTTGATATGAGGAGTGGAAATTCATTTTTCAATTGATCGTTGAAATGGCATTTCCTCTTTCTTGATTTTTCCATCCCTTAAATGAAATTAAAAATAAAATATAGAGCCACACGAACGATGCAAGCACATTATGAATAAATAAAATTAATAATTAAAACTAAAACTTTAATAACAAAAGCGATAAAACTTTACTAAATCTATAATTAAATTATTTTACACTTGTGTTGAAAACAGGGTTGTATAAAATTGAATTAATAAAACGTGAATTGTACTTACCTGAGTATAATATTCACTGAGAAAGAAAAAATTTCGTTTCTGAGAAAAAAAATGTTTCCGTTAGAAATAAACATGAAGTATAATATAGAGATAAAGTAAACAAAGTGAAGTTCTCCTATGCCCTGCGCATGCGTTTCATAATCGCATCTTTCCGAACTGTACCATCAGATGACGCGTAACAGTTCAGCGCGGCATCTCTGAATACAGAGTTTAACAGATTAGTTTTAAAATATCAAAAAGGAGGACAGGTAGGAGGACACTTTTCGAGAAAGGACAGAACCTACAAAAGAATGACTGTCCTCCCTAAAGGAGGACGATTGGTCACCTTAATAAATACTTAATTGAATTACAAGGCAGTTAACAATTCGAGGGGGGGAACACTTTAGTGCTTTATTCCTTGATTATTTATAGTTAAATACCACAGCTAGGGTTAAGATAATTTAGGTGGAACTAACTCATTTGCTTCACACTAGATGTAAAAAGGATAAGTCTTACCTGGTTTTAACTTGAGCACATTGAATTTACTTAGGCACATTTTCGAAATTCCTGTTAACTAATTATTGTGAGGAAACACAATTCAAAGAAATCTTCACTATGTTAACTGAAATATTAAACACAGAGCTACATAAATCTTGGCACATTGGATTTACGTTATGTACTAATTCCTTATTTTCCACTATGTGTTGACTTTAGCTCAGCAGCATTCTTCCTCCAATCATTAGGAATCTATCGTAATATTACAATTCCATAGAGGTAGTTTTTAATGCCTTTTTATTCCTGGTCCTTGTCGACTTTTTCGCATATCTCCACCCGCCTTACGTTACACACCACCGGTCTCTTCGTTGTCCCTAAGCTCTCTCCTTGGTTACTTTTGTTTTCCAATTAACTGCGTTTATTCTTCCTGCCAAAATCCAGTTCTAGCCAGTTCTGCTTACATCTACAGGTTTCTCTCCATATCATGGTGGTTCTAAGCATGCGCTAACTAAAAACAACTTTGTTTCTCCTTTACTAGCCAATCAAATTCAATCAGAAGAATTACCTGAAAACGTATCAGCAGAATTCCACATATTTACATTCTCTTTCAGAAATAATAAATAAGGTAATAATCCATAGTTCACATAAAATACATTTAAATGTGATAAATAAAAGTTCTTGTAATATGCACAGTTTTTATAATATTTATACAGGAATAAATAAAATAAATTGAATGACATTTTAATACAGAGTCCTTTCAGCACTAATACATATTCTAGATTAAATAATTAAACAATTATAAACTCCAAGTAATTATATGAATAATTATTTACGAGTAAGTGATTAACACCAAATTATATTTACAAGTGTTGCTTAAGTTTTGGCAGATTATGTTAAATGTGAATGAAGTATTAAAACATAAAATATATTCCTTCACAATTTAACATTATTATTATTATGGGTATCTCTGTGGAGTCAGTAGACTCATCGCTGGAGACCCAAACTAGCAAAAGAATATCTGTCATATTGTTATATCTTATGGTTTTGTTATCTTAGTTTCCTTTATTTTTTATTAACTTTTTAGTCATACAATCTCCTCTTTTATATACTTCTTTATGTGTGCCTAACTCGACTCTACCGAGGAATGATTCCTTTTCGGATACTGGCAAATTTATTTTTTTATTGCTGCGCCAGCCAGTATCCTATAACATGAGTTTATTCAGGTTCAGGGAATATTCCTAGATTGATAGGCATTCACTCTAACACACACTAAATAGATATCGGTATTAATTGCAATCGTGGCCAATGATCTATCACTTAAACATATTCATCAAAATCCCTCCCGCTATGGTTCCAATTTTTATAAGTGGTAATTTGAATTCTCGAATTCAGGCATGTGTCAGGTATGTGCAACAAAACATGTTTATTGGAACTAATGACAATTACAGCAAAAATTGGATTAAAATACTAAGACTTCCAAATCTCTTACTAGGTTAATATCTCATGCTAAGCTAGTTACACAAAGCTAAATTAATCAAAATGCACTCAGATCATAATGCTAATCACACAAAACAATAGAACTAAATGACGATAATACTCTAAATCAATTCTTTTATGCATGCTACTCTTAAAGACATTTTATACAACTTGTTACTATCTGGTAAAGGTCACCCATAAAATACAAATATACATATAATTTCAGTCACATGCAACTATAAAGATTCATTCCTGACTTTTCTTTGTTCAGCAGAATTTTGCAGTCTTAAATTAAGAATTCTTATCAGAGTCCTCTATGGATTGTCCACATAACTTAATCTAACATTAATTTTTATCTCTTTCAAAACATATAGTAAAGGTCTTTGCATTACCCAGTTCTTTCCGAAGGTCTGTTAACTGCTGTGTGTTGTTTGGGGTCATCCTTCGATCAGTTGTTTCTCACCTGGCTTATGGCTACGTCGTCCCTTCTACATTTTTCTGGACTCAAACTTATTACTGCCTCGACTGAGGGTTATCTCCGCTCCTTGGTTCTTGAATGGGACATCCAGCGACTGGCACATTTTTTGCGTAGGCCGATGATTCGCATGCGGCTCGTCTTGGGATCTTGCTTGGCATACTCAGAATGCCCACTGTCTGACATTGTAGGATCCTGGCTCGTCCTTTCTCCGTCCACTGGTCAGGAATCCTTGAGGTGAAATCAGGAACATAAAAGGCCCTGCAATATCGTGCATATTGCCTTATATTCTCTCCCTCTTTTTTTGCACGACCCTTAATTTTTATGCCCTCAAGATGATCCTCAATTTCCATACTGCCGTTAGGTGCTGTCTTCTAGGGAAGTGCGCTTGCGTCATCTTCTGTGTATGCAGTACCCTGTGGCGTTATTACAGCCGACACGTGTGTCTCAGACGTGCCCTTTGCACTGGTGCTCTTTACTGTTTGTCGATTTACGAAGTTTTAGATAGCTTAATAGGACAAAATTTAACTACTATTTCCCTTTTCCAAATGATCATTAATCTGATAATTCTCCAGTTTAGTTTTTGACTACAAAATATTTCTAATACAATTGATATATTATTACACAATTTCCTATACAACAAATCAAAACTTTCTGCTGGTGAGCAGGTATTGTCTAAGTTAGCTAGAATTCTCATGTTAGATTCTGAATGAATAATTCCTTAAAATTCATCCATTCAGGATCTAACAATATCTCTTCTGGAATTCATTTACAGACGAAGAGCTCACAACTAAGTCAGGCAACGAATTCCACTCATTCACCACCTCCAGACAAAAAACCTTGTTCTGACACCCTTGTTAACCACCCTTTTCTTTAATTTCCAGGGATGACCTCTTGTTCTTCCATCACTATCACACAGCTGAAACATTTCCCCTGCATCAATCCTATAAAAACCTTTCAGTAATTTAAATCAATACCATCAGCATCCACTAAAGTTATCTTTCCGAAGTCATTCTTCCTTTTACTTGACACATAGCAGAAGAACTCTTTGGAATTACCCTTGATCTCTTTGGCAAAGGTCTTCTCATAATCTGATTTAGCTTTTCTTACTATGCTGGTAACCTTCCTAGCTTGAGCCTTGTACTGCTCATGGGTGTACTGATCGCCTTTCTCCTTGTAAATTCTCCATAACATTTTCTGTTTTTGCAGGTCAAGCTTGATACTACTGCTCATCCATCTAATGTCTGCCTCGTTTGACTTCCTGACCATGGGGACACAATCTGATATTGCTTTCCTCAGATACTCACTGATTTTATCCCATGCACTGCTAACATCTTTCCCCTGCAATATGTTCTGCCATGGGAATGCTGTAAGCTCACTCCGAAGCTTGTTATAATTGCCTTACCTGAAGTTCCGTATATACCCTCTTCTTAACAGAAAAATCCACAGATTTTGCAACCTCCCAAGTCAATACCACATAATCGCTTTCACCAATTGTAGGTAACGAGGATGCCTTACTTATGCATATATCCTCTGAACCAATAACCAGGTCCAACACTCTCACACCACGTGTCCCTTCAGTTATGTGCTGTTTCAAGTAGTTATCTCATAGAAGATGTATGAACTCCATTTCCTTTTTGCTACGCGATATTTCTTCCTTCCAATTTGTATCACCATAATTAAAATCCCCTATAATAATCACTAAACCTGCACTAATTTGCTGATGCCTGAATTCAGTATCCCTGTACTCCCTGGCCTATAGCAGCATCCAACTATATTTGGTTGCATTGATCACTATTTCGCACCAGACCGCCTCAAATGAACTCTCATTCACACGTCTATCATCTTGATATACTGCTTTCTTTTGGCTGCAACACATCAGCTATCATCAACAGTACTCCTACCCCTGTTCTATCTTCTCTATCCTCGCTGAAAATACTGTACCCATCACATTCAATTCCAGTGACCACATCTTCTACTGACAGCCAAGTTTCACTAATGCCTACAACTTTTGGTGAGATTGCACTGACTAATGCCAAAATTTCTTCTCTTTTTTTTTTCGAATGCTTCTTGCATTAGTATACAAAAATTGTAAATTCCCTCTAGATCTTGTACTGGCTTTAGAACTGATTATATAAGTCACTAATTTCAGTAGTCCCATACCGATTTTTATCCCCTCTCTTCTGCAATTTATTCTGCGAATAAAGATCAATAAATATACAATCAGTGCTAAAGTTTCTCTCTCTTACACTCAACCTTTTCAATATTAGTTTCCCTGCCCAATTACTTCAACTTGTTCAGAAAACAGTAACTTCTTCAATCGCTTATGTCCTTCCATGTTCAGATGCAGCCCATCTCTAGCATACAACTGTCGTTTTCCTTCCAACACATTCCAAACATCAACAAATTCCAGACCTTTTTTTTTTTTTGCACATTCTTGCAATCATATCATTCATTATCATCGCTTGTCTACTTAACTCGTTATTGTCAAAACGAGTCAGCACACACACACACACACTATCCTCCCATCGACACTTTTCCTCTTCACAATATCTAACTTGTTTGAATACCAGATCTTTGTTTTCTTGCTCCTGTGGCAGAGTTGACAGTCTCTTATGAAGCTATGGCCTTAAGAGAGAAGAAGACAGGAAAGATGAAGTGAGTGGTCTGTCCTGAAGGAGATGGGGGGTTGAATAATTATAGATCATATAGGATTTTTCTATTTAATTTTACTTTTAAGGGACTCTCACCAGTTTTGGGGGAAAGTTTCCCAAAAGTAGATTCTGGCAACTCAATGGACTAGACAGTTTTCTCTTTTTTTATTTGTTTGGTGTTTTCCCATTCTGTTAATGTTTTTGCCTATGTTATATAATTTTATTTTAAGTTATTTTAATTTATTTTTATATTTTTAGTTTTTATTTTGATTTTTTATTAATTTTTTAATTATTTAATTAATTATTTAATCCTTAATTTTGGTATAGGATAATGATAACTAGCTTTTCTTCTCTGCATCCAGAGAGTTGCTCAGAAGTTGGTTATTTGGGAATTTTGAATAATTATTTTCATTCCCATACCTCTGCATTAACATTGGTTATTAGGTGTATGTCAGAGGCTTGGGGAAAACACTTCTCTAAGAGTGATAGAGATATTGGTGTGCTTGTTAGCCTGGTTAACATATGCTCTGGTGGCATTATTTAAGAGTATAGTACCATAGGCTTTAAGTAAATAATGAACCTAAGAGGTTGATTAAACCTGAGCATGGGGGCCAGGCTAACATAAAGATATGTTTAGGATTAAATTATAATCAATTTTAAAAGTGAGAATTTGGGGATAAAAAAATAATAATGATAATATAAAAAAAAAAAAAAAAGGTTGTTGTGGCCATTTTTACTTTTCTTGGAATTGATCATGGGAGTTTCAGAATGATGCTGCCTTCAGATAGGTAGCATAATGCAGGTGGGGAACTCCATCTTTTCCTGAAAAGATTTGGTCCCAGTTCTGCTAACTGTAGTCTCAGGTAGTTTTTGATTGATGCTCTTGAACTTCTTTTAATATCCTCTATTGTTTTCTTTTGTTTTTGATATGTTACAATATTCCTAATTTTCCAAATGTGATATTTAATTTCAATTAGTAGGTAGAGCAGTTGATTTTTCAAGCTTCCTTTCCCTTGTAGGTCTTGAAGGTATAGTGCTTGTTCCTTCCTGAGTGTGGGTATGTTGAAGGTGCTGCTTACATTAGCCCATATTTGTGTTGCCACTGCGCATTCATAGAACAGGTGTTCTTGGGTTTCTTGTAGGGTGCAAAAGGCACAATTTGCACTTTGAAGTATTCTCCATTTCAGGAGTTTTGCATTTACTGGTAAGATGTTGTGTAACATCCTCCAGTTAAAATTGTGTCTGGATGGGTAGGTGTACTTGAAGTAACAGTGTTTCCATTTTTCCTTTTCTTGGGGGAGTGTGTCTGTTGGAATGTTGCTAATTGCCTGTAATATGTCCTCTTTTTTTAGTTCTTGAAGGTGCTGTTTGTTCTTCTTTGTGGTGATGATTCTTGCTTGTCTAGATATGGTTCTGTAGTATTCTGATGAAATTTTTGCCTTTTCACCACTGTGGGTTTGGCCTGTGAACATTTTGTACTTTACTCCTAGCCAGTACTGGCACATTTCATGGGAAGGGTGTGCAGTTTGCATAATCTTAATTACCTGCATAATTTTCTCTACTGAAAGCATGTCTTTTATTCTTGGGATGTTCAGCCTCCCTTGTTCCTTTCTTTGGGCCAATTTGTCTTTACTGACCTTTGCCTTTTTGTTGTTCCAGAAAAAGCTGTAGATAATGTCTTCCAGTCTTTTAGTTTGTAGTTTGCTGAGTGGAAATGGAGTTGTGTGGTATTTTATCAAGGGGATCATTAACTGTTTGATGAATAGGCACCCTTGTGTTTAGGGTGCCTATTCTGAGAAGTGTTCTAACCATTGTTGAGTTTTAGGGTTTTTTTTTTTTTCCCTATCTTGATCTGGTTCCTTTTCCTTTCACTTTCCTGCTATTTTCTTTGGTCTTTTCATTGACAGTAGTGGAGTTGCTGTGACATACTGTTTCAAAAGGCATATCTAGAATGTCAATTTCTACTATATTTTCTCTGTTTGTTGGGCACTTCTTTTGCCTGTGATCTTTTGTTTCTGAAAAGGTTTCTGTTGTACTATTAGTTTTAGTGTCATCCTTGGTTTCTTGGTTTGAAGGTTGGTTCTGTGTTGCTCTATTCTGTGTCTTTGTATGGTGAACCGGGGTTGCTTTTGGGTTTGGGCATGCCTCTGTTCTGCTTTTAGTTGTATTATTCTGTTTTGAGGCTTCTCTTGGCTTGCTCTTGATCGAGCTAATCTGTACCTTGGGAGTAGTTGATGAGTTGGACTGTGGGGTAGGCAGTGATTGTGTTCCACTGCTCCTCTTGGTTTTGATTTTATCATCAAGTCGGATACTTCCCCTTTTTTCTCCATCAGTGTCATTGTCTTCAATTGATTCCGGAATTATTAGCTGCTTAGGGGTATTTCTAACATTTCCTACTGTAGGATTCACCTTATCTTCACTTTCTCTGGTATTTGTTATTGGCATCCCTTCTTCTGAATTTGGTTGTTGGTCTGATTCTTTGCATTGTGTGGTAGTGTTTGTAGTTTTAGAAGGTGCTGGAGGGTTTGGGGTTGCTGAGTGTTTTGCATTTCCCTGTATTGACAAAATGTCACATTCTCTTTCTGAGTTACAATGATGATCTTGCATCTGTGTTTTTGAGATTTCCTGACTTGTGGTTGTCTCTGTTTTCTCATTTTCTGTAGGTGGGTGTGTAGTACTTCTTGTATCTTTTCCAATTAGTGTCTCCAGTGTTTCAACACTTGTTGTTGGGGTTGAATTTGGTTTGCCATTTTCAATTTTGTTATCTCTGGGTGTCTCTTTTCCTGTTATGTTTGCCTGAGGTGTGCTAAAATTCTTTTTATTCACGGTGGTTGATTTCTTGCTGATTGCATCAGCAAATGTTTGGATTTGGCACTGATATGCCCTATGGTCTTGAGTGCCACATTTCCTGCATGGGGCAGTGCATGTTGGCTGGGTGTGGCCAATGAGAGAGCAGTTCCCACAGCGTGAATTAGGACAGTCTTTTGCAAGATGACCTTCTTCGTAGCATCTACTACATAATTTAATCATTCCTGGGTAGGTTATTGTACCAACATAGCCTTGGATGTCTAAAAAGTTGGGTACCATTTTTAACATTTTAATTTTTATGTGTACAATGCCATTTTCTACTGTGGGAAAATTCTTAAGCACTAGCCTCTTAATGCTCAGAACCTGTCCATACTTTTGGAAGGCAGTTTGCAGATTATCATCAGTAATTTCTACTGGAAGTCTTCTAATTGTCATGGTTATTATGTTTGATCCGACGGAGTTGACAGAATAATTTTTCTGATCGTAATTTATTCCTTTATCAATCAATTTTTCTTTGGCTGACATGTTCCTAAATGTGATTTCAAAACGTCCACGTGCTTCATCCCAACAGTTCAAAGCCTTCATATTATTTAATCCTACTATTTCCGCGACATTTGACAACAAAATATCTTCGTCAACACGTTTTTCAAAAGTAACTCGAGTGGAAAAATCCCGAATAATTTTTGATTGTGCCATAGTAAAAAGTTACTAGACACGGCAGAATATAATTCACGGTTCAAGATTATCTAACAATGTTCTTAAATCTCTTCCTACTCGATTTATACCACCACTCAGGTCATTTGTATCCACCGTAACTATCATCTTGTCTGCTTCATGCCCTCTCTTTATTGCTAAAGCCACTCTTTCTATTGTCCCACCAGCCAAGCACTCCTCATGCATACCACCCTCCATACCCTTAATCATAGACTCACCATATATCTTACCACTCTTAACTTCATTCAAGTCCACACAAGCGTCACCCATGGACTCATTTTCTACGCTATTCAGCACGACTCCCAGTTTCATTACTCAACACTCTATTACTTACTCCCCCATGATATCTCATTTCTTCTAGGCCTCTTGTGGTATTTTGTTGACTCCCAATCACTCCCATATTATTTATTACTGCATCGTTCACCAAAGACTCGCCTACATAATCCTGTTCTAGTTACTTCAGCTAAAGTAATCTCTATAGTCCGTTTAACACATTAAACTCAGTTTTCAATTCCATTATCTCCTTACTGAGCAGTTCCTCATGCAGAAGATGATCATTTTTCATTTTCATGAACTCCCGCTGAAGTTCTTCCGCCATGGTCCCAATGTCAGCTTCCATTCCTAAACACTCCAGCCTATCCCGACACTTCTCACATACGTCGACAGTTTCGTTCTTCTCATTTAGCCAGACCGACCACAGATCTTTCGCATTCTCGGCGCATACATGTAGCAGTTTCCGCAACGCATCCATTGCGAAAAATCTAAC
Organism: Typopeltis vanoorti; assembly: GCF_054136105.1. Lineage (NCBI taxonomy): Eukaryota > Metazoa > Arthropoda > Arachnida > Uropygi > Thelyphonidae > Typopeltis > Typopeltis vanoorti. Next base: position 12,468,551 of record NC_143565.1, on the reverse strand, counting down.
ACTGAGCCAGCCTTTCGTGTAGAAGTCCTGTGTGCCGCTGACGTACGTTTCTTGTTGGACGCCATCTTTACACGTTGAAGTAGTGAAACAAACGGCAGCGAAAACACAATATATACAACACAGTTCCAAACAATGACACCACCGAAGGGCACTTGTATCTAACCGATGCACGACTGCAGCACAATTTGAGACAAAAAGCCACACTATATTTAAATTTAAAAACGCATTTTCTAACCCAACTAAACACGAGCACCACATTCACCAATGACACTAGCGGCACTTCATATTATTATGAAGGGAAATAATTTAGCCTAAGTATGACATTAGTGATGGCTACCAGATGCATAACCCTTTTATGTGGGAGTAGCTTGAGCGCTTTGTTCGTTATACCATCTGGACCCGGAGCCTTTCTGTTGTTTAGTTTTCTTATTATCTCATATATTTCTGTTGGTGACACGGATTTGTTGTTGGATTGGAGTGAGGTGTTTTGAGTTATTTTACACACTTGGATGTGTATTTTTCTTATAAAGTTTAAATCTACATTGGTGTAATTGGGGCTGCATTGCTTTTCTAAGCTGTCTGCAAATGCTTCTGTCTTTTCCTCATTAGTGTAGGTGACTCTATATTCACCTTGGATTGGAGAAACCCTGTTGCATTACGAACAAAGTGATCTTATCATTCTTCACAGTGACTAATCCTCTGTGTTTTACTGATATATTTTGTTATTCCAAATTTGGTTACAGTGATTCTGTAGGGCATACCGAACCTGATTTGTTACTCTATTAACTGCCTGCTTATCTGTGGGATATACCAGAAATGAATTCCATTGTTTTCTGTTATTTCCTCCTTAACCTGTTTTTCTCTCGGATGAGGTGTTTTATGTTCTCTGGGAGTTTATTTGGCAGTGTGCATTTGGTTCTATTTGTTACATGTGATATTGCTATTAGTAGTTGCTTTTCAAAATATTTCACTGCTTTTTCTATATCTTCTGTGGATGTTACACGTGATACTGGGCCAAGGTTTTCCCAGAAGGTAGAGGTTAGTTGTTTCCAGTTTATAAAGGTGGTGGTGTTTTCCATTTGATCTTGTATGGTGTCTAGTTGTAATGCGATGGGGTTGTGATCAGAACTTAAGACTGATTGTATTTGATAGTCGTGAGCAATGTTTTTGAGTATTGCTATATCAAGTACATCTGGATGGCCAATTGCTCCATAGTGTGTTGGTTCTCATGGTCCTGTTACTGTCATGTTTCTTGTAGCAGTATATGAATTCAGTAGTTTACCATTGATGTTTGAATTTCTGCTGTTCCATGTGGAATGTTTGGCATTCAAATCTCCAGCTACAGTTACTGCTTTACCTACCTGCATTTAAAATTTCATCCAGATCTGAATCTAGGAGTGTTTTATTTGGAGGGTTATAGGCTGTGTATATTCTGATACTTCTTGTGTTTTCCATATGAATTTCTACTCCTGTGGTTTCCATGTGTTCTGTTTTGGGTTTGGCTATTGAGTTATGCTTTGTTTCTTTTGACAAAGATGGCGGCGCCTCCTCCTCTTGCATAGGTTCTGTCTGTACGGTAAGTGCTATAACTGTTGATTCTGATCTTGTCACCTGGACAAAGGTGTGATTCCTTTATAAGGATGATGTCTGGTTGGGTTTCTGCTGCAAACTCCTGTAGTTCTTGTATCTTGTTGGATAGTCCTTTTGCATTCCAGGTGACAATCTGTAATGATTTATGTTTCCTATTAGCCTTATCCATTAAGGATTTCAACAAGCAGTGACTGTGTGCGTCTTAAGATGATATCCTTCTCTTCTTGAGTTGGGTTGGTTTCCCAGAGTTCAGCCAGCATTTTACCTATGTGGCTTGTTATGTTCTCTAGGGTAGGTTTGTTGGTTTGCTGTGACTGTTTGGTTTTGGGTCTTTTAGGTAGTTTAGTCTTTTGACTTCATCATACGATGGTCCTTCCATTGTGAAGACCATGGTTTGATGGGAGGACGTGCGTGGTTTGCTGGTTTTGAGTTGTCTTTTGATTTTCTAGAAATGCTATGCAATGCAGCCCCTGTGGTTTGCAGGATGTGAGCCTCCGCAATTTGCACACTTTGCTGGTTGCGTGCGAGGTTTTTGGCATTCATTTGTTGTGTGTTTGCCCCTGCATTTACCACATCGGTATTCTGCTTTGTAGCAGCGTTGTGAGTGGCTAAACTTTTGACAGCAATGACATTGCATCGTTGTTTGTTTATGTTTTAACGATTCAGCCTTTACCACTAAATCACAGATAGTTTGAAGATTTGCAGATGTGTTTCTCGTCTTTGCTGAACTCTACCAATGTTAGAGGGTATGGTGTTTTGTCAGCTCTACGCATATGGCTGACTTTTATTATTTATTATTATTACTATTATTATTATTATTCCGGGCAACTTCAAGGAGTCAACAGACTCATCGAAGGAGGCCCTAACATCAGGTCAAGAACAACTATTCGACATTCACACAGTATCTATCATACCTTGCTTTGCACTCATTCACGGTCGTAGCACCCACAACAGACTCTGGCAGCTTATTCCACTCATTCACCACTCGCCAAATAAAAAAACCTAGCTCTAACACCCTTGTTAACCACATTCTTGCCCAACTTCCATGCGTGGCCCCTAGTCCTCCCACCACCAGTCCTATTTTCAAAAATATCTTCTGGATTAATCTTATAGAAACCCTTCAGTAATTAGAATGTCTCAATCATATCACCCCTTTTCCACCTATCGACCAATTTTTGCAACCCACAAATCTTCAACGTATTCTCGTAAGATTCATTCCTCAGACCAGCTATCATCTTGGTCCCTCGTCTCTGGATCGTCCCCACTTTCTCTCCATCATGAAGAAACCCTGGCGCCCATAACTGGGCACAGTAGTCCAGATGGGGTCTTATCAAGGCTCGATATAGAGGAACAATAAATGGTTTGTCTCTGCTTGTTGATGAGCTGATTTAGCCACTTTTGCAGTGTGCCCCCTAAACTTCAATTTCCTATCCACCAGCACTCCCAAATCCCTGGCCTCATCAATCTCCTGGAGTACGGTTCCACCAATCTGATATACTGCTGCTATTCTTTTCACCCCAAAATGCATAACCTTACACTTTGCCATCCATTTTTCCTAGCCCAGTCTTCCAAACTATCCAAATCATCCTGTAAAATTTTGACATCCTGTGCACTCACAATTGTTCTACCCAACTTTGCATCATCAGCAAACGAGTGAACACTTCCTCTCTGATCCTTTCCTATATCATTAATGAACAAATTGAAAAGTAGTGGTCCAAGAACAGAGCCCTGCGTCACACCACTAGTCACAAGCCGTCTTTTGGACTCAACTCCTGAATAAACCACTCTCTGGTATCTCTCCATCAACCACCCTCCCATCCATCTCACCAACCCTATATCCATCCCCATCTGCTCCAGTTTACTGATTCGGGTTCCATGTAGTATCCTGTCAAAGGCCTTGGCAAGGTTCAGTAGAATCACTGTAAACCCATTAGTCTTATCCAGTTCAGCCGTCACTGTGTTATAAAACGTGAGCAAGTTACTGAGGCATGATCTACCTCTCACAAAACCATGTTGTCCCCCATACAATATCCCATTTTAATCTATCCAATCCTGTATTCTTTTCTTGACTAATTTTTCTAAGACTTTGACAACGATTCCTGATATGCTAATCGGTCAGTAATTTACAACAGCAGTCTTGGAACCACCTTTATCCAGGTGAACTATTTTCCCCTCTTTCTGCCCCTCTGGACTAACCCAGACCCGAGACTCAAACAAAATGGTCAAGGGTACTGACAATTCTTTAGCCGCTTCTCGTACGACACGAGCTGGTTCACCATCCAATCCCAGAGATGTGTTGACATTGAGGTTATGCAATAGACTACTCACCTGCACTTCATTCATCACAATTCCCGTATAATCTACTGGTTCATTCATTTCTGCAATGTCACCACCTGGATGATATATTCTTGCGAAGTGCTCACTCAGTAACTCAACTATATCAACTGATTCAGTTATCTCCCTACCATTGGCATTCTTTAAAATCATTCTGCCATATACATTTTTCCCTTTACTTACAACATATCGGAAATACTGTTTAGGATTCTCTATAGCCTGCATGGCCAATGTTCTTTCGTAATCCTTTTTTGCTTTTCTTACCACAATCGTTACCCTTCTGCCCTGCGCTTTATACCGTTCATGTGCCTGCGGGTCACCTTTCTCCTTAAATTCCCTCCATAGTTGTTTCATTTTTTGCAGCTCAAGCTGCAAAAAATGAAACAACTATGGAGGGAATTTAAGGAGAAAGGTGATATTATTCATCCATTTAACCCCTACTTGATTTATTATTCGGACTCTAGGTATACAGTCAGCCATTGCTTGCATTTGTACATGCCATGCACTGAACTAATCAAACTCCTAAGCTTATCATACTTTCCAGCCTGATAAGTCCACATGTACCCTGTCTTAATTGTAAATTCCACACCTTTAGCCACCTTCCAAGTCAAGACCCTATGATCACTCTCACCAATTGGTGGCAATGTGGTCATATTGTTATAGTCAAATCCTCAGATGTAATTACTAGATCAAGCACTCTCTGACCCCTAGTATTTTCCATTACATGCTGTCACAGATAGTTATCTGCGACAGCATGTAATGGAAAATACCGCTTAATAACCGCATCCAGTTCCTTCCTCCTGTGTGTCCTCTCCTTACTCCAGTCAATGCGACCATAGTTGAAATTCCCATAATAATTACCCTCCTTCCCCTCATTTCTTCTATTTGCTTGTGCATACTGTCTCCACCATCTTTTCCATCACCTAGTCTATAGCAGCACCCAATTGTATATTTTGTTCTGCTAGCCACAATCTCACACCAAATGGCCTCAAATGTGCTCTTTTCAACCTGCAATTCAACTTCTATTCTCCTTGGCTGCAGCTCATCAGCTATCATTAACAATAGTCCTCCCCCCATTTTATTCTCCCTGTCATTCCTGAACACACTATACCCATCACATTCAATCCCACTAGCTATATCATCTGCAGTCAGCCTTGATTCACTAATGCCAATAAGCTGTGGTCTGGAAGTGCCAACCATGGCCAAAAACTCTTCATTCTTGTTCCTAATACTCCTAGCATTAGTGTACATGAATTTAAGACCCCCAAACCCCCATCCCTACCTTGATGCCTTATATTAACTATCCCATTCTGATTTTTTGTCCATATTCGCTCGGGCATATCATTTATACATTCACCTGCCTGCCTAAGGTCTGTATATCTACTTCTCCCCCCCCCCTCCCTTAATAAATCTAGTTTCCCTGATTTTGCACATCCACTAAATGCAGCAACACTTTTTCAAGTCTCCTTACACTGAATCCATTGAAATGCAAGCCATCCATCTTATATAGATCCTTTCACCCGTCGAACTCACTTCACACGTCCACAAATTCCACACCACTCATCATACATAATACATAACCCATGCATGAAGTCGTTTTCAGTTATGGCCCTCCTAAACTCTTCACTGTGTTACCGTGGCGAAAGACTAATCATCATAACTCTCTCACTCTTTTCTTTTGCTACCTCAAACAATTCATTCAGGTTCTCTATCATTTCCATTTTATCTCCTTTCAAATCATTCGTACCTGCCACAACAATCTATTCTTTCACCCTTTCCTTTTGCTCTCTAATAGACTCAGTTACATCCTTTATGGTCGCACCAGGTTGGTACAATTTTGTCAAATCCTCTACTAACACATCTCATACTAACGAGTCTCCATACAGCACTCTCTCCTTCATTTTGTTTATGTTCACACTCATACGCTTATTCTTCCTATCATACTTTTTATTATTGGCTGGTACACTCAGTCGACTTTTGTTCATACGCTCTAGCTGCCGCTTTGCCCTTTGTATCGCTCTGCTTAACAACGCAATCTCACTCATTGCATCTATCTCATCTTTTTTATTCTCTGTAAAACCATTAATTTGCTCTGAATTAATACCATCATTCACACTTTCTACATTCACGTGCTTACAGTTTTCTGGTACAACCTCACCATTTCTTGTCAAATCACTATTTTCTTCATTCTGAAGTTTTACAAAAATATCACATTCACGACCTGAAATACACTTTAATTCCCCATTCTCCTTACATTTTCTACACGCATTCACTCCTTTATTATCATCTAACCATACTTCGACTGCACTTCGCAAAGCATACATTTCGCAGATAGTACACTGAATCATCTCCTTTTATATTACCGTTATTGAATTAAGATGGCGAACCATCGTTACTGTCCACCATTTTCCTTCTTACGGGAGCCATACTCACCTCTAACGTTATTTAATCAAATTATAAAATGAAACACCAAAAACACAAACAGACATACTAAAATACGCAAGGCAAACAAAACTACGTAATATTCAAGTATATTGATCAATGATAACTTAAAATAACACTTATCTTATCAGGAGCTCTCAACAAACACAAACGACTACGAATCCCTCTAGTGGCCACTCATGAACCATATCCTAATAATGTCCTATCTTCTGTAGGACTAAAGCCTTCGTTTTGAAGATCTGCTTGTACTTCATCTGTCGTAATGGATTCTGTTACCCCTCTGAGCACAACTTTCAGGTTCTTTTCACTATTGAGTGCTAATGTGTGGTAGTGTAGCTTGTTATTATCCAGTAATTTTGTTAGTTGTCTGTAATCGGTAGAAGTTTTTGGCTGGATGGGAATTCCTTTTGTATTAGTGGCTTTCATAAATGATATTTCTAGAGTTCGGAGTGAAGTAACTACTGATGTCCATTAGAATGACTGGGTATTCTTTCTTTTAAATTTTTATTACTATCAGTCTACGTTTCTACTGTTTTGGGTGATTTTGTAGTAACAGAAATTTTCCTTTTTCAGTTTTAGTGGTTTGGAATTCTTCCTCTGTGTTGGCTGTATCCAATATATGGTGGGCATTGTTATGGGATATTGCTGCATCCCCAGGAACTAGTGATTTCCCAGAGCTTTGCTTTCAGAAGTCTGACACTGTCATGCGTTCATGGTGGTGGTTTTCCCGACCGTTGTCTGTGGCAATTGTGGGGGGGAATTGTGTGTTATAGAACCTTACCTTTCCTGGCCAGTTATTAAGTAGTTCACCTAAGTGAGTAAATTCCTGGTGAATGTCTTCAAATTTTGTTTCGCCTATTAGTTTTCCATGTTTATGTCAATTACCAAAGCTAAAAGTTTGATGAGCAGGTCCTAGAGTCAAGAAATCCCATAGCAGCAATGATTTAAACTAAACAAGTTAATGGGGTACGCGTGATTCAGGACTTGCCTTGTCCCTTCCTTCCACCAAGTTTAGGCCAGCAGTTAAAATTCCTTTTTTAGAGGCGGAAGACTACTGACACACAGGGTGGGGAACAGTAAAGGGCCTGAAAGAGTTTCGTCAATAGCAAAACCTTACCTTATGCTGAACAAATTTCAATACAAGTCAATTCCTCCATATCGAATGAATTCCTCCATCGTATATATATCACTATCATACTGCGTGAAGAATGTATCACTTTCTCACTATCACAATGAATCACTATCTCTAAGATCAAGATCACCAGTCTCGTTAATACTCATTGCCATGCTTCACTTCATCTCCATCCTTATATTAACTGTTAACTTCTATGGCAAGATGGAGGTCAATCCCTTGGATTTTAATCCATTCATCGCTTAGGTTTTGGTTATTTATTGGGAGAAATTTTTGAACACTTGGCTCGCCCGAGTTAGGGCTGTATAGAATCATTTTTGAATCGATAATCAGAACTGCCTTCATGCATTTTTGTCACCATCTGTCGTTTTCATCGTAATTTGATGATTTGCAAATGAGTTGGTTGGGATGGAGCGATGCCTGAGTGAAGTACTTGGCAGCAATCTGGCTGAGAATGTAGATATGTGTGGCAGGTTTGCGTCTTGGTGGAGGAGAGCCTTCCTAACAAACCACGGAGCATCGAAGATGCATAACTGTTTTATGGGGGAATGCTTTTGTGGTTTTGGTTGAAATCCCCTCAGGACCTGGGGCCTTTCTTGTTGAGTTTCTTGATGATATGGTATACTTCCTTTGGCATAGCTTGTGTTTTCTTGGCTGCTGAGTTGATGGAGTATACAGCAGATGTGCCTATGGATTTTTTCAATGAATCGCAAGTCCGTATGCACATAGTTTGGGGCATCTGCAAGAGCTTCTGCTTTCTCATCATCTCTGTAGACTGCCGCTTTCTCCATGAATTGGTTGTATGTTGTAGCAATCACTGCGAAGGGCTTTAGTCATTTTCCACAACAAGTTGTCTTTGGTTTAAGGAGCTCAGCTTCCTCTCCCACAGCTAGTTCTTTTGGTCTTTGATCGCATATCGGACTAGGTTTGTTGCCCTGTTTAGCTCATGTCTATCCTGCAGGGATAGTGTTGTATGGTAATGGCATCTGATCCTGTTTTTGCTGTGGATTAGCTTTAGAATCTCTTCTGGGAGCAGGTTGTCCAGAGTGGGAGCAGTAACAGTGGAGGCTGCTGCTATTCCAAGTTGGATTGTGCTTTCCAGTCTATTTACCGCTGTCTATTTCTTTAGGTGAGGAGATGGTTGGGATGAGTCCTGTGAGGTTGCAGAGATTAGCTTTGTGAAATTTGCGCATGTCTGTCTGGGAGTGATTTCTGTTTCCCCGACGAGACTTAGTAGTACCGGGTTGTGGTCGGAGCTAAGATCATTAACCACCTGTAACTGGAATTGATGCGAGGCATTCCTGAAAATGGGTATATCCAACACATGAGGTCTGCCCAACAGTCCGTAGCGTGTGTTGGTTCTGCAGGACCTGCTATGATGATGTTTCTTGTCATAGCAAACTTGTGTAGGCTCTTCCCATTTTTGTTGGAGTTTTTACTGTTCCATTCGGGATGCTTTGCATTTAGGTCTCCCTCCATTATTGTTGCTTCGTTTGTGTCGAAGAGCTGGAAGAGATCCGAGGCTGGGAGTGGTTTTCCTGGAGGGTTGTACACTGAATATAGCTTTAGGTCTGCATTGTTGGTATGTATCTCAATTCCAGTTTCTTCCAGGTTTGTGGTCGTGGATTTCCTCATCTCGTTGTATCTTGTCTTTTTTCACAAAAATATCTGTGCCACCTTCTCTGGTGGTGTCTTTCATTCCTAAGTAGTGTGTAGTACCTCAGTTTGGGGTTCTTGCAGGTCCGAACTTGCATCTCATTGATTAAGAGGATGTCTATTCTGTATCATACAGTAAATTCTTGTAGTTCCAGGAGTTTGTTGCTTAGGCCGTTAGCATTCCAGAATGCAATCTGTATGTAGTTAATAAATTAAAGACTTAATTCTGTATGTTAGTCAAGTAATTATTAGTTTAATATCCCACGTTTCACTGACTGATATCTGTCAGCATTTTCAAAGAAATACACTGGTAAGCAATAGAAAGTAACAAAAACTAGGAAACTAACAGACAATTCTAAAAATGATATGAAGTTATCACTGTGCGTAACAATGATATAATACGCGTGTCGCAAGTGCAACATTTTATTTGTTGAGATATTTAATGTAATTTTCATAAAAGTTCATTTCTTTTTGGTTAAATGATCTGATTAGAGTTTTCCATATATCTGGTAAGATTAGGTCTTGATTCTTATTTAAGTTACCTGTTGAACGAGCGACTGTAGCAGCTTCTTTAAATGTTCTGGAGTGGTAGTTGTCTTCTATGTAGGCCATATGACTCATATCCTATTCAATATTATGGTTGGTAGAAGCAAAGTGTGAAGAAAGACATGATATATCCTGTCTGTTATTCCTTACATAGCCTATGTGTTCTTTCTTGTATCAAAACTTCTAGATGTCTGTCCGATGTAATTAATACTGCAAGAACGAGGTATGCTATAAACTCCAGAGTATTTGTAGACAGGATGGCTATATTTCGGTGATCTTATAAACTTTTGAATGGTCTCAATAGGGTTGAGGGTTACTCTGATATTATATGGTTTTAGAAGAGCTAATTCTCTGGATATGGCACTAACAAATGGAATTGTTATAGAGTTGATGTATTGGGTTTCATCTCATTGTCTTTGCGGTATGTCACTAAAGAGAATCTTGTTGATGATTCTTGTAGGGTAGCCATTTAGGGATAGATCTTTGGATATTTTCATTAATTCTTCTTGTAGGTCGCCAGGGTCTGTGGTACACTGTATAGCTGTTTTTTTTAGCATATGGATAATGCTGAGTTTCTGGGATATGTGGTGAGACGAATCGAAATGGAGGTAGCATCCAATGTTAGTAGGTTTTCTATATATTGACAGGTTGATGCTTTGGGATTGTATCTTCTGGCTTTGGAGATGTGCTGTACACCTTCTGTAGTTGGTGGGGTGTGGGCTCCCACAGCACATTTTGCTGGCTGGGTGTGCATGGTTTCTGGCATTCTAGTGTGGCGTGTCTTCCACCGCATTTCACGCATCGAATTCAGCTTTGCAGCATCACTATGCACGACCGAATTTCTGACATCTGTGACATTGTGTTGTTGTGGATTTGCTTTTCAGAGCCTCTACTTTTATAATTAGGTCGCAGCTGGTCTGGAGTTTGTATATATCTTTCTGGTCTTTAGAGATTTCGACTAGGATCAAGGGGTAGGGAGTCTTGTCTGCTCTGTGCTTTGGCTTACTTTAATTGGGTTAAATCCTTTGTTATTGCTTTTTATTGTTTCTGTGATTACTCTTAGTACTACTTTCAGATGTTTGTTGCTATTGAATTGGAATGTGTGGTATGGTAGTTTGCTGTTATTCAAGAATTTTTATTATGTTTCTGTAGTCTATTTCTTAGGTTGAATGCGTATTCCTTCTTCCGTGTTTGTTGCTTTTGTGAAGGTGATTCCTGTTGATTTCAGACCAGTGGAAATCGACGTCTAGTGTTCCTTGGCCCTTAAGATGACTGGGGTATTCTTTCTTTTGTTCCTGTGTCTGTTTCTATTGTTTAGGATATTTCTGTCGTGTTAGATATTTTCCTTTTCTTTTGTACTTTCTTTATGCGATTATGTTATTTGGTGAACATTGCTTTGTTTTGCTTGTTCTTCTGATTGTGGCAAAAGTGTTGTCTTGTTGTGGTTGTGTTTTGTCTTCGTTGTTTTGGTCGTCTGTGACGTGTGTGTGTGGGGGGATGTGTCGTAGAATTTTACCTTTCCTGGCCAGTTATCATTTAAGAGTTTTTCTAATCTTAAGAACTCTCAATAAACCTCTTTGAATCTTAGGGGCTTTTCCATAGTCTTGGTAATGCTAATTTACACAGATAGAGAATTGGCTGGTACTTAACTTAGTAGGTTTTCTCATCATCACTCACGATCCTTTCCTACAGTTCTGGCACTCAGAATCACTCCTGAAGACCTTTTTGTAAGCAGGCGTTCCAATACTTTCAGATTAATCCGTAATCCTGAGAGACACAAATGTTTCTGTTTGTGTTATTGTGAGTGAATACACAATACTCGCTCACAATAACTCAAATCTCCTGCAGAGGGGCAGAATGCAGAACGTTACTATCTATAAGGGTGAAGCTGAATGCTTTTATAATCCCTGCTATCTGATAAGGTTACTGTGAAGGGGGGGGAGTTTATGTGCTCTGCCCGAGTGGGTGTGAGTTATAGATCCTCATTAGGAATTAGGTTGGCCTTAGGTCTCCTGTATTTGGAGAAATGTGATTCATCATAATTTGCTGCTTGTTGAACTAGTTCATTTGGGTGTCAGGACGATGATGAGAAGAACTTTACTGCAAAACATTGCAGGAAAGAGTATATATAAGGGATATTTGTGTCCCAATGACCTTGAACAGTTCTGATATACCATCGTGCATTTAAAATCATGCGTAGGCATTTGTTTTGTACTCTCTGCAGTTTGATATTTGTGCTTGAGGTATGACTCCAGGCTAGGGACGCATAAGTAATAATGGGACAGATCTTCAACTAATAGAGGAGCAATTTGATTTTGGTATCCAGCTTACTATTGCTATTGATAAGAGGGTAAAACTGTTCTATGATTTTTGATGCCTTTGTACATGAGGCTTTTGTATGTGGACTGAAGGTTAGTTTCCTGTGCAGCAGTACACTGAGATATTTGGTTTCTTATTTCTATTTAAAATAAGAAATAACATTGGGTATATTTTTAAATCTCTCATCTATTTACAATAACAGTATCGATCACAATGTTGAAAAAGTGACATCTAAATTCCTCTACCGGGTTTAGTAAAACTTTATCTTCTGCTAGTTCAGAAAATAATCTTTTCCTTTTTCGAATTTTTTTTTCAGGGAAGTCTTCGGAAATATACAAGTTTCGTGCTATTATTTTTGCTTCGTCTAAAAATGTGTTAAATTTTGATCTTAAATTTTGGATTTCATTTTTAATTTTATTCACTAAATTAAGAGTCAAGAAAAATTGTTTTTGCTTGAAATAGTTTGTTGATACTATTAATTTTTGACAATATTGTAAACCACACCAATAAGCTTAAAATAAATGGCATTTCTTGTAATGAATCTAGTAGACTTAGCTTCGGATACTGCTGTGTTATCGTTAATTGCACCAATAAATTCTTCTAAGGCATTATAAGTTTGTTTACACTGTGTATACACTGCTTTGACTGTGTCTATTTTGGCTTCCCATTGGGTATCACATAATGGTTTAAGCGTAATATTTACATGCATCTGTATAATTTCCCACCTTTTTGTAGATGCAGAAAATACACAGTATAAACGTTGCAATATTCCGAAAGTTTTTTTACAATATATACTACTGGAAGCAGCATCACAAATTATCAAATTAAAAGAATGTGATAAGCAAGGTACATAAATTGCATGAGGGTTTAAACTAATTATTCTAGATTGTACGCCTTTATGTTCCCTTCATATTGCTACGGTTATCGTATGCTTGCCCTCTACAATTCATAATATCTAAATCAAGCTCACCTATTCTTTTTAAAAGCGAATTTGCTAGTCCTTCACCAGTCACATCAGTTACTTCAATAAATCCTATAAATGACTCATTTATAATTAACTTTTTTGTCTACAAAATTTACATATCTAATAATTATTGAAGTTTGTTCCTTGTGAGAAATATCAGGAGTACAATCCATTTGGATACTGTAATATATGGATGCTTTTATATTGTCTTTAATTTTATTAAGGACTTCATTACCTAATGCAGCAATAATTTCCTCTTCAAATCTATGTGCCAAATGATGCACAATTCTTTTTTTCGTATTTTTAATTCTGTTTACATGATCCATTAGCACAGGATCATATTTACATCCTCGAAATGACTCCTTGATCTGAGTCAGGAGAGTCAGAGATTACTAAATTTAGTTTTTCCTCCATTTGAGGATTGTCTTCATTTCGATCATCATCAGTCCCTGGGAAAGAGTAGAAATTTAGGAAACTGGGCCATTCAAGCTCGAACTACTTAAGAAGTTTCTTTATAAAGCTGAATGCCACCCCTTGATCTAGAGAATCTATGATGATGTCGGGATCATCATATTTGATGGCCATTTAAGCTTAAACTTCCTTTGAAGCTTATTTACAAGGATAAGAGCTCTTCATCAAGAGAATCTGTGAGGGTGTCCAAATCTAACACGTTCATCATTATTGATTTGAAACGAAAGTAAATCCTGCGAGTCTATGGACCTGATATAAATGTGCCAATAATGGCGATTCTTGCAGCTGTTAGGCCTAGCAAATCGTCCTCATTGTAATTTCAGTTCACTTACCTGCTTTATTCTCAGTTTAATGGCTCTCCAGAATGCAACTCAACTGAATAAAAGTACTCCAAAACTTCATTTAAAAGTAACCATAATCAATTCACTATCAACACGTTGAATAAAACTAATGATTTCAATCACAACTCAAAACCAAAATTCGCGTGTCACTCTCCGTAAAACTCAGAACAGCTTTTGAATCATTATTCAAAATTAGAATTCTCGACTCTCCATCCTTATGACTGTTGACGTCTATAGTGAGATGTACGTCAGTCCCTTAGATTTCTATCCCTTCATCGTTAGGATTTAATTATTTATAGAGAAATTTTTTAACATCTGGCTCACCCGAGTTAGTGCTGTGATCAGACCTGCCTTTGGGCTTTTTTGCCTCCATCTGTTGTTTTCATCATAGTTTGATGATTCTCGACTGAGTTTGTTGCAACGGAGTGATGCCTGAGCGAAGTATTTGGCAGCAGACTGGATGAGAAACGTAGGTATGTCAAGTATGTTTCCATCTTAGTGGAGGAGAGTATTCCTAACCGACCATAGGGCGTTAAAGATCATTCGGAGGCATTATTTTAAAGTACCCATAGTCTTTTGACGTTGCTGGGAGAGGTTTGGCTCCACACTGGCAAACTGTACGTTAGTGTGGATCTGATGATTGCTTTGTATATTCTTAGTTTGTTTTCTGTACTGACTTTGTTTCTTCAATTGAGTAGAGGGTAGATTTGGGCTATTGCTGAGTTGGCCTTGTTGCAGGCATGTGAAATGTGGGGGTTGAAGCTGAGTGGATTATCTAGTTTAATTTCCAGGTACTTTGCTTCTTTTTGCCATGGGATATCAGTGTTGAACATTGTGACTGCTCCGTGGTGGGCTGCTTTCCTTCTTGTAAAGAGTATGTCCATGCTCTTGTCAGTGTTGACATCTATCCTCCTATTTATGAAACCATTCTTCAAGATTTGTTGCTGCAGTGCTTGGGATGTCTGAGATGTAAATGTTAAAGAGTAGCGACGATGGTAGGAAGCCTTGCGGGACATCTGCTGTGATGTTTCTCACGGAGGATCTGAGACCACATAACTTGACTTGAAATTTTCGTTTTTTCAAAAAGAATTATGATTTTGGTGAGGTTTAGTGGATATTTCGCAGTTATTAGTTTGTGGATGAGGCCTCTTTGCCACACTTTATCAATGGCCTTTGCCACGTCCAAGAAGATTGCACCTGTGTGTTGTTCCCAGTTGAATCCAGTAGTTATGAATTCTATAAGTCTGTGGACCTCATGAGCTGTGCAGTGGCCTGTACAAAATATGAATTGTTCTTTCGGTATTGAATCGATCTTGTCCATTTCATCTTGTAGGAGGTTTAGTATTACTTTTTCTGTGATTTTTCCCATACCTGGTCGGAGGCTGATAGGTGTGTAATTCTGGGGGAATTGAGGTGCTTTCCATGGTTTATGGATGAGGATTATGTCTGCTTGCTTCCAGCGAGTGGGGAAGTAGTTGAGTCTTAGCATCACGTTGATGATGTCTGCTAGATCCATAACTTTTGTTAGGAAGTGCTTTTATGATTTTGTTTGAAATCTCATCTGGACCTGGGGCCTTACTGTTGCTGAGGTTGTTGATGATTTGGTATACTTCCTTTGGTGTAGCATATCTCATGTTTTCTGGGTTGATGGAGTGCACAGCAGACTTGCCTGTGGATTTTTTCAATGAAGCACAAGTCTGCAAGCATGTAGTTTGGACTGAACTGCAGCATCAGGGTGTCCGCAAAGGCTTCTGCTTTCTAGTTTCGGTAGACTATTCCCCTTTCTCCATGGATTGGTTGTATGTTGTGGCAGTCACTGTGTAGGGCTTTAGTCATTTTCTATAGTGAGTTGCCTTCGGTGTTTCAGGGGTTGAGCTTACTCTCCCACAATTGGTTTTAATGATCTTTGATCGCATATCGGACTAGATTTGTTGCTCTGTTTAGCTCTTGTCTATCCTGGGGGGACAGTGTTGAATGATAACGGTGTCTGATCTTCTTCTTGCTGCAGATAAGCTTTAAAATCTCTTCTGGAAGCAGGATGGCTTGAACTGGAGCGATATTCATGCAGGCTGCTGCTAGAGCTGCATGGATTGTGCTTTCCAGTTTACTGATAGCTGTGGGTACTTCTTTGGATGAGGAGATGGTTGGGACATGACCTGCGATTTTGTAGAGTTGAGTTGAACTTTTTGAAATTTGTGCAGGACTGCCTACAGATGATTTCTGTTTCCCTGCCTAGTCTTAGTAGTACCAGGTTGTACTAGGAGCTAAGATCATTAACAATCTATAACTGGAATTGGTGTCAGATGTTCCTGAAGATGGCTATATCCAGTACATCGGGTCTGCCTAGCAGTCCGTAGTGTGTTGGTTTGGCGAGACCTGCTATGATGATGTTTCTTGTCATAGCGAAATTCCCTTTGCGTAGGCTCTTCCCATTGTTTGAGTTTGTACTGTTCCATGTTTGTTGGAGTTTCTACAGTTCCATACGGGATGTTTTGCGTTTAGGTCTCCCACCAGAATTGTTGCTTAGTTTGTGTCGAGGAGCTGGGAGAGATCAGAGGCTAGGAATGGTTTGCCAGGAGGGTTGTAGACAGAATATAGCTTTAGGTTACCTGAGTTGTCGGTGTGTATCTCGATTCCAGTTTCTTCCAGGTTTATAGTTGTTTCTTGATCTCATTGTATCTTACCTTTTTTAACGAAGATTGCCATGCCTCCTCGTCTGCCATTAAGTCTGTCATTCCTAAGTAGTGTGTAGCACCTTTTTATATGGGTTTGTCACAGGGCTGAAGGTGCATCTCGCTGATTAAGAGGATGTCTATTCCATATCATATGGTAAATTCTTGTAGTTCCAGGAGATTGTTGCTTAGGTAGCATTCCAGAATGCGATCTGTATGAAGTTATTCGAAGTGGATAACTTCGAATAACTTCATATTCTCAATGATAATCATTGCTTACCATTGAGAATATTACTGGAATGTTTTTCAGGAACCTGTTTGTATCACTTTGATTAGGGTTGGTCTTGCTGAAGGCCGTTAGTATCTCCCCTAGGGTGGCAGCTAGGATAGCAGCTGAGTTTGATTGTTGGGAGTAGGTTTTGCTGGTTTGATCTTTGAGGTGACTGCTGCAGCATATGAGCTATGTGATGTTGTTTGCTGATGGATTCCTCCTTCCAGGGGTGTTGCACACTTCTGAGGTGGTGAAGTCTCTGCTTTTCTGTTTCTTGCCAGGTTATCTGGGTGGAGAGTATAGCCTTTATAATTTTCTGGGTGTAATCCTCTGCAGTTTGCACATGTGGCTGGAGTTGTATGTGGTTTGGAGCATGTGTGAGAAGGGTGATCGTCCTGCATTTCACACATTTGTACTCCGCTCTGCAAAGTTTCTGCGCATGCCCGTATTTCTGGCAATGGTGGCATTGCCCTGCAGTTGCTTTCCACCCGAGTGGTTCATTCTTAATCACTAAATTATATTCAGACTTTAAATCATATATTTCTCTTTGGTCCTTGCTGATTTCAACCAGCACCAGAGGCATGGGACGTTTGTCCGTCCTATACATTCTAGAGACCTTAAGCTGTTCGAGGTCTTGTGATTTTAGGGTTTTAGATCAGAGGATATTTCTTCAGATGTTATAGTTTCTATTAGCCCTCTTATAACCACCTTTAAATTTTTCTCGCTCTTTAGCTGAAACGTGTGGTATTGAATTTCTAACTCATCCATGTGTTTGGTAAGTCGGTGGTAGTATGATGGTCCTACTGGTTGAATTCGGACTCCTTCATCAGAGTTTTTAGCTGTAGAGAAATTAATTTTTGAGGTTTTCATTACCTCCACAACTGTCGACCATTTTTCCTTATCACGTAGAATCAACGGTGGATTCGTTCTTGGTTCTGTGCAGCTATGTACATCGGTGCTTCATGGCCATGGCCTGTGGTGATAATAACTTTGTCTGTTAATCCTTATTTTTACCATTAATGCTAGTGTCAGGATGAGTGGAGCACAACTGCTTTTTATATTCCCCTTTGTCTGTAATGAAAGTTATTCGAGCAAGGGAGTTGCTTTACTTTGTAGGTGGCCTGGAATGTAAGGTGGGACCTCTGCTGATGAGTGTTTCCCAAATCTTTGGAAGCTTAATGCAACCGTATTTATTAAGATTTGGTTGATTTCTGAGAGCTGCTGCTTCTAAGAATAGTCTTTCTTGAATTTGCTGTGGTGGAGCATGGTGGTTTTCTCCCAAGAGACCCTGTGGGTGGTGTCCAAGACATGGCCAGCCAAGCCTGACTGACCATAGTTGTGTTTACAGATATAAGATGTGTTCCTCCAGGCAGATGGATGCTGATCTGCTTGTCTGTCCAAGTACGCCAGCTTACAGGAACAGGGTACTTTGTAAATCCCAGGCAGATAAGGGCAGTAAGTTTGCGGTGGGGCTTATATGCTTTGTGTAGGTTGTACTTTTTTAGAATCTTGGCTATTTTTTCAGATGTGCCACGGATGTAGGGTATGGTGATGGCATTTTTACACTCTTGTTGAAGAGAAGGACGGGGAGTGGAGGAAGAACTGATTATTTTTTTGATCCTGTGATCGTTGTAGCCATTGGAGAGGAAAATGCTGTATATGTGTTCACTGGAACATGTTCACTTTGTTCACTGGAACAACGATCGTGGGCTCTCTTGGTAAGAGTTTTAATAATGCCATATTGTTGAGAGGGGTGGTGGTAGGAGATGAATTGTACACTTGCCTCCGTACAGTGAAGGCAAGTGTACCATTAGTCAGGCGTTTAACTGAGGTGTCTTGGAAGGGTAAACAATTGTTCTTTTCCTTTTCCATAGTAAATTGGATTCTTGGATGTAGGCTATTGAGATGATTGAGGAAGGAGTCTAATTTGTCTGGGCCATGAGGCCAAATAGAGAACACATCATCTACATATCTTAGCCAGATAGAAGGTTTGAGTGGGGCTGAGTTTATGGCTCTTTTTTTGAAATCTTCCATATAAAAATTGGCGAGAGGGGGGGGGGGGACCCATGGCGGTTCCCTCTATCTGCTTGTAGATTTTGTTCTTCCAAGAAAAATACCCAGAGTTAATGGCAAAGGAAAAGAGATCTAAGATGTCTGACAAAAAAACGTTTTCTAAGAGAGATAAGGTGTCAGTTAAGGGAATATTGGTAAACAAAGAGGAGATATCAAAGCTTACCAATATGTCTGCGTTATTCAAGGTTAAATTTTCTATGAGGGCTTTAAAGTGGGTCGAGTTTTTTATATAAGATGTGGACCTTTCAGTGAGGGGGTTCCGAGAGTTGGCCAGCTGTTTATACAGTCTGTAGCAAGGTGTGATGGTGGCATCTACTGTAGGTCTAAGTGGGGGAATTGGGTTTGTGGATTTTTGGTAAACCGTATATTCGGGGGGGATGGGAACGGATTAAGGTTTAAGTTTTTTCGTGATGTCAGGGGGCCAGGAAGATACTTTTTTAAGTAAGATTTTTAATTTCTCAACTTGTGTTTTTGTGGGGTCATGTTCTAGCGGGATGTAGGTAGTGCGATCTCAGAGGATAATATTCATTTTACAATTGTATTCATTGGTATTGAGAACGACTGGCATTACCGTTATCTGCTCTGGTGATGACGATGCTTTTTTCTTTCAGTAATTTCAGGAGAGCCGTGCATTGGGCATACGATAAATTACTTTTTGGAGGCAAAGAATGAGCGAGGATGTTGGCTACGTCAAGTCTGATGTTGTTGGCTATCTCTGAATTAAGCGACAGATCCCACGTTCGTTGTTAAACATTACATCAAGCACCAGCACTTCCTTCGGAGCGATGCCGAAATTAAGGCCGAGGGATAGAGCGCTGATGGCATCGTTGTTGAGCCTTTTGGAAGAAAGGTTTACTACTGTCTGGAGTGGTTGATTTTGCGGTTGCAGTTTGTCTTTAACCAGGTTGTTATATTTCTTGACGTGTTTATTTTTTAAAATTCTGTGCGGAAGTTTCCAAAATGACAGAGAGAATCGACCAAAGTTCTTGGTTAAGAACGGTGGAGAGCTCTGAATGTAAGGAGCCAATGGCACTGTTCGTCACTGAGAGTGTGGCACTAGTAGAGGCGATTTGCTCGCGTAGCAATGCCATGCTGGCACGTTTATATATGCGGAGGGCTTTTTTGGAATGGAAATTGGTCGTTAGTTTAATGCAGTTCGGTATCACTCTTGTATCCTGACATCTTTTTAAAAAGGCCAGCCTATTTAGTTGCCTAGATATTCGTAGTTTTGACTTACCATATTGCTTGGATTTGCGTGCTATATCCTTCTCCATGAATGATTAGATTTCGTGTATAGAGGCTTAAGTGCTGTGAGGACATCATGTTGGAGGCTTAATGAAAAGTGTACAGCACTCAGAAAGGATTAACATAGGTTTAATACTTCCTATATTTCGTCCTAGTCATAGGACATCTTCAGGGATTACAAAAACAACTAATGTAACATGAACACAAATATCATACAATACTAAGCCCAACCATGTGGGTGCCACTAAAGTCCTGTAAGCTGATTGACTATCTATCTAGAAAGGACTTTAGTGTCTGAGTGCTGTATACTTTCCATTAAGTCTCCAACATGATTCCTGTCTACCTTGGAGGGTTTACTGATAAATCACGTAGACTCATGCGTCTACCAGCTAAACAATGTATAATTGCAAAAATAGTCACAAAATGAAGAAAGCTTACTTCTAAATATCATTCGAAATCCTGAAAATAACACACTAATCAAAATGCGAGACTAATAATAAATTCGTAAACACTGACTAACGCCATCTTTTTCACAGGGCATTTATGGCTCAAAGGGTGAAGCTTGATGCTTTTATATTCCCTGTTGTCTATTTCAGAAGCAGTGATGGGAGAGGTTTGTGAGCTATTTTAGCTCGCCCTGAATGGGCAGAGGTGTTTTGTCGTTGTTGGGTGTTACGATGGCTTTTGGTCTTTTGTGTTTCCAGTGGTCATTTCCGTCGTAGTTTCCAGCTTGTTGTGTTAATTTGATTGGATGCATAGAAATCATTGTGAAGTATTTTTCTCCAGAGAGCATAGTTGTGAGGAGATGTGGGGGGTATTTATGAAGTGGTGGATCTGGGTACTCCTGATGAGCCATGGGATGTCCAGGATCATCCATATGCACTTGTTTTGTGGTCTCTGCAGCTTGAGGATGTTTGTCTTTGATGTATTGCTCCAGGCTGGGGAGGCATATATAATTGTGGGACCGATCACTGTCTTGTAGAGTAGAATTTTGTTTCTTGTGTATAGCTTGCTATGTCTGTTGATGAAGCAGTACAGCTGGGTAATGACTTTCGATGTTTTGGTGCCTGTGCTCTTGATTTGGTTGTTGTTGCATAATCTTTTGTCGAGCAGTATTCCAACGTATTTAGTTTTGGATTTCCAGGAAATTTTTGTGTTGAACAGGGTGTCATCTCCTTTGTAGGATTCTTATCTTCTTGTGAATAGTATAGTTGTGCTTTTTCTGGGGGTTTACTTGTAGTCGCCAGTCTGCAAACTATTTTTCTAAATTCTGGATGGCGTCTTGTAGTTTTTTGGTTATGGTTTACGGGATCTGACTTCTATTGCCTTGTCGTCTGCATAGAGGGCAATGCTGGATGCCTGTATTTTGAGGGATGTGTGCCATGTAGATGTTGAACAGAATTGGAGCCAGCAGTGATCCTTGAGGAACTCCAACCAGGATTTCTCATTTGGTTGAGACTGTATCACTTATTTTAACTTGCATCTTCCTGTTTGTGCAGTATGACTTGATGAGGTGTATCATGTTTAGTGGAAGGTTTGAGATGATGAATTTGTAAATTAGACCCTGGTGGCAGATCTTGTCGAAGGATTTTGAGATGTCTAGGAAGACTGCTCCCAGTTGAATCCTGTGGCAGTGTGTTCTACCAGCCTGTGAAATCTGTTGGGTGGTGCTGTTGTTTTGACAGAAGCCAAATTGTTCTTGTGAAATGATGTTTACTTGGCTGACATGTTCTTGGAGTCTCATGAGGATAATTTTCTCTGCTATTTTTCCTAGATTGGATAGCAGGCTGATGGGACTGTAATTTTCTGGTAGTTGTGGGGTCTTTGCCTGGCTTGTGAATTAGGATGATATCAGCTATTTTCCATGACTGAGGGAAGTGCTGCCATTTTAGGATGGAGTTTATGAAGTTTGCCAGATGTACCATGGCTTTGCATGGTAGTGCCTTGATAACCGTGTTCGTGATGCTGTCGGGTCCTGGGGCTTTTTTGTTCTTGAGGTGGTTGATGATACCGGTTATTTTGGTCGGTGGATTGGATTAATAGGGCTTGTTTTGTTGTTATGGCAATTTATTGTGAGCTTGACTTTAGGATGAATCTAGTATATGTGGCTGCTGTTTAGGTTTTCGTATGCAGGGGTTCATGTTTTTCTAGGTTCTTTGCTATGGATTCTGCTTTATCGGCGTCTGTGTACACTAGGTGTTGTTCTGCTTGAAGAGGGGGGAGGGATTTGCGCTTGTTCCTGAGGTTGTTTAGGAATTTCCAGATGGAACAATCAGCTGTGGAGATTTATTGGAGCTTGTTTTCCCATTGTTGATTTCTGTGGTTCTGCAGAGCTGCTCAGACTGATTTGTTTAGTTTATTGAGGATTGTTTTGTCTTGGGGAGCATATGTGTTGTGTTATCTTTTCTATTGTCTGTTTTTTCCCCTTATCAAGTTCATGATTTCTTCCGGTAGGCGATTTTGTTTATGGGTGGTCATGGTTATTGTAGCTGCTGTTATAGCTTTCTTGATTTGCTTGGTGAGGTTGTTTATTGCCATGTCTATTTCTTCCTTGGATTTAATGCAGGGAACTGGATCAATGTGTTCTGGTAGCACTTTCCTAAGTTTTTCCCAGACTATGGAGGATTGGGAGGGAGGTGGTTGGTCTTTGTTTCCTGGGTAAAGTAGAACCGGGTTGTAATCTGATGATAATTTGTTCAGTGCTTGGAGGCTGTACTGGTATCTGATGTTGTGTAGGATAGCAATGGCTAGGATAAAGCTGTGGTGAATTGGTTCGGTGGGTCCTGTTATGAAGGCCTTGTTTAGTCCTGTGTAGTTGAAGAGGATACGGCCATTTTTGTGTGTGGTTCTGCTATTCCAGGAGGAATATTTTGAGTTTAGATCCCCAGCGATGATAATAGATTCATTTATCATCATAGATGATAAATGATGAAGGTTGCCAGCAAAGTTAGACCTTGCTTGATCCTCTTTCTGCAACTAGAAGGGCACTTTCTCTGTTATTTCGAATTATTCTGGAAATCTTAACAACGTGGACCACTGCATGTTTAAAAAATACTAAATCCATATTTCCACCACGAACCATTTCATTATACTGATTCATCTGGAAGGTCAATCGGGCAGGCAATTGTTCACATGAGAGAATCTGTTCATATATTTTTGGAGTATCCATTTCATTTTCACCCTCATCATCTTCAGGAGCACCTCGCAAGAACTCTACAAAATAAGGTTCTTCATGAACAAGGTCAGCATATTCTTCTCCTGTATGATTTGCCACAATCTTTCATTTTATACAGAAACCACTTTGTATCCGCATAATTTGTAAATCTATCAGCAATTATTAGAGTATATTCATGTTTCCACAATGCTAAAATATTACTTGCAGTTATACATTGTTCTCCACAAATGACAAGCATTTCTTCCTAAATTCGAGACATCCCACAAATTGAAAACAATGGAATTTTGCTTGTGTTGGTAGCATTTTTAATTTGACACTTTTGCCAGAGAATTCTTGTTGTATGAACAATTATGGATACAGTACTCACAACCTCTTCTTCAAATCTTGAGGAACAAAAATATCCACTTCCTATAATGGCAAATATTTTATCTATTGAATTTGTTGATGGCAGACTACAGTTAAAGACACAAAACTGTTTTTTCAAACGACTTGGAATATCATTCCTGCCTCCACCAGGATGTATCATTGCTGCTATAAAATAAATGGCAACAATGTTGATGGATTCACCAGGTTTGTCTAAACTGTAGAATCCTTTTGCTTCCATCAGCTGTCGTACTATTTCATTTGTTATATGAGCACCCCACTCATCGATTTCAGGCATATTGACATCATGAGGAAATATAAATATAGCCATTTTCTTTCCTGCAGGAGGTCCAAATGTAGTTCCAACCCTTTTATGAACACAACTTTCAACTGTCGTCTGAAACATCATTTGTACAGTTGCTGAAAAGAAGCTTGGATTTTTAAACATGGTTTTTCCTGGATCATCACTACAGAGGACTCCTTTAATGATAACTGTTTTTGCTGTGCCTTGTTCATCGATAAAAAGCACAGCCTTTTCCTGCTTTAAAATTGTAGTGATCAATAAGCTGGTTCAAACATTGTCAACATTAGAAACAAGTATGGAAGAAAATACAGGTATGCTATCTTCTGGGTAAATATATTCTTCGACTCGATTACGCCAATGTTCCCATTCTCCTTCATCATAGACAAGAAATTCAAATATAGTTTAATCTGATTCAAGAGTGGGAAGTAAAAGTTTACTTGGGTGTTTCTTCATAAATGTCTCCATGTTTGCTCTTTCTTCCAATTCTAAAAGAGCTCCTAGTGACCATATTAAAGCACATATGAATAATCTTTCATGGATTCATCCTTATTTAGAAATTACAACATTTCTGACCTAAGGAGTGAAGCAAATGCTTTTCATATTCTCTGCTATCTTGAGAGAAACTGTGAGTGGAGAAAACTTTGAGCTAATTGCTCACCCTGAGTAGGCTTGGTGATTAGTTCTCAGTATTGTAGTTTAGGATGGCGTTTGGTCTTTTATGTTTGAAATAATCCATTTTGTCATAATCTGCAGCCAGTTGGATTGGTTTGTTAGGGTGCACAGATGCTTTTGAGAAGAATTTGGTTGCTATAGTCTGCATGAAAGTGTACATATAAGGGTCATTTGTGTCATGATGAAGTTGCACAGTTCGTGCGAACTATAGGGTGTTCAGAATCATTCTGAGACATTTGTTTTGCACATGTTGTAACTTAAGAATATTAGAATTAGCAGTATGACTCCAGGCCGGAGAAGCGTAGGTGAGTATTGGACCAACCATCAATTTATATAGGAGTAGTTTGATTATGGTGCTGAGCTTACAGTTTCTGTTAATTAGCGGGCAGATCTGGGCTATATTTTTTTATATATTTCTACAGAATGTCTTGATATGGGAGCTGAAAGTCAGTTTTCTGTCCAATAGTACGGCAAGATATTTGATTTCTGTTAGCCATGAGATTTTTGTAGTGAATAGGACGATATCTTCAGTAGGAAGCATTGATCTTCTAGAGAATAGGATGGCTACGTTCTTCTGAGGATTCACTAGGAGTTGCCATTTGGGGAAATATTGTTCGAATAGCAATAAATTTCTTGCAATTTTTTGATGGCTAGGTGCGGCTTTAAAGATCTGGCCAATATCGCTGTATCATCCATATGGGGCTTTGATTGATGACAATGGGTTGTGCGGGATATCACACAAGTATATGGAAAATAGCATTGGTGCTAGTAAGGATTCTTGTGGAAATTCAGCCAAGATGTGTTTTTGTGACGAAACTGCCCCACACATCCTAACTTGCATGTGCCTATCGAGGAGGTATGACTTGATTAGATGAATGATTCCCATTGGTATACTAGTTGATATCAGTTTGTATGGCAAACCATAATGCCAAACCTTATCGAATGCACTGGCTACGTCAAGGAAAACAGCCCCAGCGCATTTATGCCAGTTAAAACCCGTAGTGATATATTCCACTAATCTGTATATTTCTTGCGTGGTACTATGAAATTGTACTTTTCCATGACTGGGGGAAGTGCTGCCATTTTAGGATGGAGTTTATGATGTTTGCCAGATGTACCATGGTAGTGCCTTCATAACCGTGTTCGTGATGCTGTCGGGTGCTGGGGCTTTTTTGTTCTTGAGGTGGTCGATGATACCGGTTATTTTGGGGTGAGGTAGGCCTAATAGGGCTTGGATTGTTGTCGGGGCAATTTATTGTGAGCTGGACTTTAGGATGAATCTAGTATATGTGGCTGCTGTTTAGGTTTTCGTATGCAGGGGTTCATTGTTTTTCTAGGTTTCTTGCTATGGATTCTGCTTTGTCGGCATCTGTGTACACTAGGTGTTGTTCTGCTTGAAGAGGGGGGAGGGATTTGCGCTTATTCCTGATGTTGTTTAGGAATTTCCAGATGGAACGATCAGCTGTGGAGATTTATTGGAGCTTGTTTTCCCATTGTTGATTTCTGTGGTTCTGCAGAGCTGCTCAGACTGATTTGTTTAGTTCATTGAGGATTGTTTTGTCTTGGGGAGCATATGTGTTGTGTTATCTTTTCTATTGTCTGTTTTTTCCCCTTATCAAGTTCATGATTTCTTCCGGTAGGCGATTTTGTTTATGGGTGGTCATGGTTATTGTAGCTGCTGTTATAGCTTTCTTGATTTGCTTGGTGAGGTTGTTTATTGCCATGTCTATTTCTTCCTTGGATTTAATGCAGGGAACTGGACCAATGTGTTCTGCTAGCACTTTCCTAAGTTTTTCCCAGACTATGGAGGATTGGGAGGGAGGTGGTTGGTCTTTGTTTCCTGGGTAAAGTAGAACCGGGTTGTAATCTGATGATAATTTGTTCAGTGCTTGGAGGCTGTACTGGTATCTGATGTTGTGTAGGATAGCAATGGCTAGGATAAAGCTGTGGTGAGTTGGTTCGGTGGGTCCTGTTATGAAGGCCTTGTTTAGTCCTGTGTAGTTGAAGAGGATACGGCCATTTTTGTGTGTGGTTCTGCTATTCCAGGAGGAATATTTTGAGTTTAGATCCCCAGCGATGATAATAGATTCATTTATCATCATAGATGATAAATGATGAAGGTTGCCAGCAAAGTTAGACCTTGCTTGATCCTCTTTCTGCAACTAGAAGGGCACTTTCTCTGTCATTTCGAAATATTCTGGAAATCTTAACAACGTGGACCACTGCATGTTTAAAAAATACTAAACCCATATTTCCACCACGAACCATTTCATTATACTGATTCATCTGGAAGGTCAATCGGGCAGGCAATTGTTCACATGAGAGAATCTGTTCATATATTTTTGGAGTATCCATTTCATTTTCACCCTCATCATCTTCAGGAGCACCTCGCAAGAACTCTACAAAATAAGGTTCTTCATGAACAAGGTCAGCATATTCTTCTCCTGTATGATTTGCCACAATCTTTCATTTTATACAGAAACCACTTTGTATCCGCATAATTTGTAAATCTATCAGCAATTATTAGAGTATATTCATGTTTCCACGATGCTAAAATATTACTTGCAGTTATACATTGTTCTCCACAAATGACAAGCATTTCTTCCTAAATTCGAGACATCCCACAAATTGAAAACAATGGAATTTTGCTTGTGTTGGTAGCATTTTTAATTTGACACTTTTGCCAGAGAATTCTTGTTGTATGAACAATTATGGATACAGGACTCACAACCTCTTCTTCAAATCTTGAGGAACAAAAATATCCACTTCCTATAATGGCAAATATTTTATCTATTGAATTTGTTGATGGCAGACTACAGTTAAAGACACAAAACTGTTTTTTCAAACGACTTGGAATATCATACCTGCCTCCACCAGGATGTATCATTGCTGCTATAAAATAAATGGCAACAATGTTGATGGATTCACCAGGTTTGTCTAAACTGTAGAATCCATTTGCTTCCATCAGCTGTCGTACTATTTCATTTGTTATATGAGCACCCCACTCATCGATTTCAGGCATATTGACATCATGAGGAAATATAAATATAGCCATTTTCTTTCCTGCAGGAGGTCCAAATGTAGTTCCAACCCTTTTATCAACACAACTTTCAACTGTCGTCTGAAACATCATTTGTACAGTTGCTGAAAAGAAGCTTGGATTTTTAAACATGGTTTTTTCTGGATCATCACTACAGAGGACTCCTTTAATGATAACTGTTTTTGCTGTGCCTTGTTCATCGATAAAAAGCACAGCCTTTTCCTGCTTTAAAATTGTAGTGATCAATAAGCTGGTTCAAACATTGTCAACATTAGAAACAAGTATGGAAGAAAATACAGGTATGCTATCTTCTGGGTAAATATATTCTTCGACTCGATTACGCCAATGTTCCCATTCTCCTTCATAGACAAGAAATTCAAATATAGTTTAATCTGATTCAAGAGTGGAAAGTAAAAGTTTACTTGGGTGTTTCTTCATAAATGTCTCCATGTTTGCTCTTTCTTCCAATTCTAAGAGAGCTCCTAGTGACCATATTAAAGCACATATGAATAATCTTTCATGGATTCATCCTTATTTAGAAATTACAACATTTCTGACCTAAGGGGTGAAGCAAATGCTTTTCATATTCTCTGCTATCTTGAGAGAAACTGTGAGTGGAGAAAACTTTGAGCTAATTGCTCACCCTGAGTAGGCTTGGAGATTAGTTCTCAGTATTGTAGTTTAGGATGGCGTTTGGTATTTTATGTTTGAAATAATCCATTGTGTCATAATCTGCAGCCAGTTGGATCGGTTTGTTAGGGTGCACAGATGCTTTTGAGAAGAATTTGGTTGCTATAGTCTGCATGAAGTGTACATATAAGGGCATTTGTGTCATGATGAAGTTGCACAGTTCGTGCGAACTATAGGGTGTTCAGAATCATTCTGAGACATTTGTTTTGCACATGTTGTAACTTAAGAATATTAGAATTAGCAGTATGACTCCAGGCCGGAGAAGCGTAGGTGAGTATTGGACCAACCATCAGTTTATATATGAGTAGTTTGATTATGGTGCTGAGCTTACAGTTTCTGTTAATTAGCGGGCAGATCTGGGCTATATTTTTTTATATATTTCTACAGAATGTCTTGATATGGGAGCTGAAAGTCAGTTTTCTGTCCAATAGTACGGCAAGATATTTGATTTCTGTTAGCCATGAGATTTTTGTAGTGAATAGGACGATATCTTCAGTAGGAAGCATTGATCTTCTAGAGAATAGGATGGCTACGTTCTTCTGAAGATTCACTAGGAGTCGCCATTTAGGGAAATATTGTTCGAATAGCAATAAATTTCTTGCAATTTTTTGATGGCTAGGTGCGGCTTTAAAGATCTGGCCAATATCGCTGTATCATCCACGTATGGGGCTTTGATTGATGACAATGGGTTGTGCGGGTTATCACACAAGTATATGGAAAATAGAATTGGTGCTAGTAAGGATTCTTGTGGAAATTCAGCCAAGATGTGTTTTTGTGACGAAACTGCCCCACACATCCTAACTTGCATGTGCCTATCGAGGAGGTATGACTTGATTAGATGAATGATTCCCATTGGTATACTAGTTGATATCAGTTTGTATGGCAAACCATAATGCCAAACCTTATCGAATGCACTGGCTACGTCAAGGAAAACAGCCCCAGCGCATTTATGCCAGTTAAAACCCGTAGTGATATATTCCACTAATCTGTATATTTCTTGCGTGGTACTATGAAATTGTACTTTTCCATGACTGGGGGAAGTGCTGCCATTTTAGGATGGAGTTTATGATGTTTGCCAGATGTACCATGGTAGTGCCTTGATAACCGTGTTCGTGATGCTGTCGGGTCCTGGGGCTTTTTTGTTCTTGAGGTGGTTGATGATACCGGTTATTTTGGTGGGTGAGGTAGGCCTAATAGGGCTTGGATTGTTGTCGGGGCAATTTATTGTGAGCTGGACTTTAGGATGAATCTAGTATATGTGGCTGCTGTTTAGGTTTTCGTATGCAGGGGTTCATTGTTTTTCTAATTTTCTTGCTATGGATTCTGCTTTGTCGGCGTCTGTGTACACTAGGTGTTGTTCTGCTTGAAGAGGGGGGAGGGATTTGCGCTTGTTCCTGATGTTGTTTAGGAATTTCCAGATGGAACGATCAGCTGTGGAGATTTATTGGAGCTTGTTTTCCCATTGTTGATTTCTGTGGTTCTGCAGAGCTGCTCAGACTGATTTGTTTAGTTTATTGAGGATTGTTTTGTCTTGGGGAGCATATGTGTTGTGTTATCTTTTCTATTGTCTGTTTTTTCCCCTTATCAAGTTCATGATTTCTTCCGGTAGGCGATTTTGTTTATGGGTGGTCATGGTTATTGTAGCTGCTGTTATAGCTTTCTTGATTTGCTTGGTGAGGTTGTTTATTGCCATGTCTATTTCTTCCTTGGATTTAATGCAGGGAACTGGACCAATGTGTTCTGCTAGCACTTTCCTAAGTTTTTCCCAGACTATGGAGGATTGGGAGGGAGGTGGTTGGTCTTTGTTTCCTGGGTAAAGTAGAACCGGGTTGTAATCTGATGATAATTTGTTCAGTGCTTGGAGGCTGTACTGGTATCTGATGTTGTGTAGGATAGCAATGGCTAGGATAAAGCTGTGGTGAGTTGGTTCGGTGGGTCCTGTTATGAAGGCCTTGTTTAGTCCTGTGTAGTTGAAGAGGATACGGCCATTTTTGTGTGTGGTTCTGCTATTCCAGGAGGAATATTTTGAGTTTAGATCCCCAGCGATGATAATAGATTCATTTATCATCATAGATGATAAATGATGAAGGTTGCCAGCAAAGTTAGACCTTGCTTGATCCTCTTTCTGCAACTAGAAGGGCACTTTCTCTGTCATTTCGAAATATTCTGGAAATCTTAACAACGTGGACCACTGCATGTTTAAAAAATACTAAACCCATATTTCCACCACGAACCATTTCATTATACTGATTCATCTGGAAGGTCAATCGGGCAGGCAATTGTTCACATGAGAGAATCTGTTCATATATTTTTGGAGTATCCATTTCATTTTCACCCTCATCATCTTCAGGAGCACCTCGCAAGAACTCTACAAAATAAGGTTCTTCATGAACAAGGTCAGCATATTCTTCTCCTGTATGATTTGCCACAATCTTTCATTTTATCCAGAAACCACTTTGTATCCGCATAATTTGTAAATCTATCAGCAATTATTAGAGTATATTCATGTTTCCACGATGCTAAAATATTACTTGCAGTTATACATTGTTCTCCACAAATGACAAGCATTTCTTCCTAAATTCGAGACATCCCACAAATTGAAAACAATGGAATTTTGCTTGTGTTGGTAGCATTTTTAATTTGACACTTTTGCCAGAGAATTCTTGTTGTATGAACAATTATGGATACAGGACTCACAACCTCTTCTTCAAATCTTGAGGAACAAAAATATCCACTTCCTATAATGGCAAATATTTTATCTATTGAATTTGTTGATGGCAGACTACAGTTAAAGACACAAAACTGTTTTTTCAAACGACTTGGAATATCATACCTGCCTCCACCAGGATGTATCATTGCTGCTATAAAATAAATGGCAACAATGTTGATGGATTCACCAGGTTTGTCTAAACTGTAGAATCCTTTTGCTTCCATCAGCTGTCGTACTATTTCATTTGTTATATGAGCACCCCACTCATCGATTTCAGGCATATTGACATCATGAGGAAATATAAATATAGCCATTTTCTTTCCTGCAGGAGGTCCAAATGTAGTTCCAACCCTTTTATGAACACAACTTTCAACTGTCGTCTGAAACATCATTTGTACAGTTGCTGAAAAGAAGCTTGGATTTTTAAACATGGTTTTTTCTGGATCATCACTACAGAGGACTCCTTTAATGATAACTGTTTTTGCTGTGCCTTGTTCATCGATAAAAAGCACAGCCTTTTCCTGCTTTAAAATTGTAGTGATCAATAAGCTGGTTCAAACATTGTCAACATTAGAAACAAGTATGGAAGAAAATACAGGTATGCTATCCTCTGGGTAAATGTATTCTTCGACTCGATTATGCCAATGTTCCCATTCTCCTTCATCATAGACAAGAAATTCAAATATAGTTTAATCTGATTCAAGAGTGGGAAGTAAAAGTTTACTTGGGTGTTTCTTCATAAATGTCTCCATGTTTGCTCTTTCTTCCAATTCTAAAAGAGCTCCTAGTGACCATATTAAAGCACATATGAATAATCTTTCATGGATTCATCCTTATTTAGAAATTACAACATTTCTGACCTAAGGGGTGAAGCAAATGCTTTTCATATTCTCTGCTATCTTGAGAGAAACTGTGAGTGGAGAAAACTTTGAGCTAATTGCTCACCCTGAGTAGGCTTGGAGATTAGTTCTCAGTATTGTAGTTTAGGATGGCTTTTTGTCTTTTATGTTTGAAATAATGCATTGTGTCATAATCTGCAGCCAGTTGGATCGGTTTGTTAGGGTGCACAGATGCTTTTGAGAAGAATTTGGTTGCTATAGTCTGCATGAAAGTGTACATATAGGGGTCATTTGTGTCATGATGAAGTTGCACAGTTCGTACGAACTATAGGGCGTTCAGAATCATTCTGAGACATTTGTTTTGCACATGTTGTAACTTAAGAATATTAGAATTAGCAGTATGACTCCAGGCCGGAGAAGCGTAGGTGAGTATTGGACCAACCATCAGTTTATATATGAGTAGTTTGATTATGGTGCTGAGCTTACAGTTTCTGTTAATTAGCGGGTAGATCTGAGCTATATTTTTTATATATTTCTACAGAATGTCTTGATATGGGAGCTGAAAGTCAGTTTTCTGTCCAATAGTACGGCAAGATATTTGATTTCTGTTAGCCATGAGATTTTTGTAGTGAATGTGAATAGGACGATATCTTCAGTATGAAGCATTGATCTTCTAGAGAATAGGATGGCTACGTTCTTCTGAGGATTCACTAGGAGTCGCCATTTGGGGAAATATTGTTCGAATAGCAATCGATTTCTTGCAATTTTTTGATGGCTAGGTGCGGCTTTAAAGATCTGGCCAATATCGCTGTATCATCTGCATTTGGGGCTTTGATTGATGACAATGGGTTGTGCGGGATATCACACAAGTATATGGAAAATAGCATTGGTGCTAGTAAGGATTCTTGTGGAAATTCAGCCAAGATGTGTTTTTGTGACGAAACTGCCCCACACATCCTAACTTGCATGTGCCTATCGAGGAGGTATGACTTGATTAGATGAATGATTCCCATTGGTATACTAGTTGATATCAGTTTGTATGGTAAACCATAATGCCAAACCTTATCGAATGCACTGGCTACGTCAAGGAAAACAGCCCCAGCGCATTTATGCCAGTTAAAACCCGTAGTGATATATTCCACTAATCTGTACATTTGTTGCGTGGTACTATGAAATTGGCAGAACTCAAACTGCTTCTCAGGAAGAATATTTAGCTGGTGTACTGATTCTTGGAGTGTGGTAAGAATTACCTTCTCGGCAATTTTGCCCAGGTTTCAGATGATGCTGATTGGTCTGTAACTTTGAGGCGATCGATGGTCGTAATTTTGTACAATATTTGAAATACTTAGTAGGTACATTTTGTTAAAACAATGTCCTGGTTTTCTTTGACCAGTTAAATGCTGCAAATAGTTTGTATGTTGTAAAGATAATTCTTTAACAAAGATATCCAAATATTTCCAAACAGTTGGATGGGAACACTGAAAGAGAGACTGAAGTCCATAGTGCCATCCTTCGATACAATTTGTAGTTCTAGCTATACAGTTGGCTGCAGAGTGTCTATGGTTCCAAGTAGAAATATTGAATAGAGGTTGTCTATAAGCCGTTCCTGAGCTGTCGACCTCAAATATATGTACGTTTGAAGTAAAGGAGAACTTGTTCATTATGTTCATCTAAATTAGAGAACAGATCAGCAACTTCTAAAAATGTTTCTACACTTCTTCTGGCAAACATGCAAGTGATTGTAACATTTTAATGTGTACTGCAAATGACTGATTGGATTCATATAGAGATTTTAGTCCACATTCATTTACTTTGTGTATAATAGATTGTGTTAAGTGGAAAAAGCAACCACCAATTTCGATGTTTTCAAACACTTTACGGATAGCATTCATTGCTGCTGTTTCAAAATTGGTCAAAATTTTTCGTCGTCAAGCTTGAATTTTTTCTAGTAACATGTTCAGCATCTTCATGTACATTTCGTCCTTTTTCCCTGGTAGAAGAGCCAGTAGACAAGGAAAAGTGACGCCTGAATCATGTTGGACATGGATACTGTATAACTGATAATATATGTCTAGAACCATTTTAAATGTATCATCTGCTAGCCAAAAATCATTAACTACAAGTTGATCTAGAAGAGTCTTATAGCCAATTAGTATTATACGTTCTGGATCTTCTGCCCTGGAATCATGAATAATCCATTTAGAGTACTTCTGGTATTTCAAAATTTTTGTTATCTGAATTTGAAGGAATGTTTCAGATTGTTTTAGCTTTGCATCTATTTAATCACCTCGTCACGGAGCTCTTCTTTGGTAGGCACATTTTTAATCCGTCTGATACAGTCACTAAACTGTTAGCTATAATTGCACGAGCCATTGCGCCTGGATTCGACATTTTTCTTTTCAGTTGATTTGCAAGTTGATGAGCTTCAGATTCAAAAGTCCTATTAACATGACAGTGTTCTGAAGACTCACGGATGATCTTGTTGCTTTGGTATGGAGCAGCAATCGACAATGTAAAGTTCTAAACTTTGCACAACGCCAATGAATAGTTCTGATAGCAGTTTCACGGTGACGAACAAACTCGAATCCTTTGTAAATTATAATTTGACCACCTTTATTACTAACGCCGTACTCAAAATCAGCCATGGGTAAATTAAAAATTAATTTCAAAAAATTAATCACGAAATTTATTAACTCACACGTTATACACTAGTTGTATTATGAGTCACTAAACTAGAACTGAAGAATGTAAGACAAATTTACTTCACTTCACCCAAACAATTCTAACAAATTCTTGAGCAGTTCATGGTGATTAACAATTGTCGATTGGTTTTACCTCAGGAAATTATTCCTTGTAAATCTGAAGTACTAATTAGGGTAGCTAATCAATGTCATTTTGAGTTTTCAACTCAATCACCTCCCTAATCCCCTTGCTGATTATAAATTTTGTACAATTTTTGGTAAATTTTATTTTGTGTGTTATTTTTTTCTTGGTGTATTTTTTCTATATGTAATTTTTTCTTTGTTTTTTCTTCCCTGTGTAATTTCATAATTTTGAAATTCTTGGGTAAATATTTTCCTATTTTTCCTTTTAATTTTTTTCTTAGTGTATTTTTATCTATGTGTAATTTTTTCTTTGTGTAATTTTTGCAGTGCAATTTTGTCCTGACATGGACTGCATGGATGGGGTTATGTTATATGCCAATAAGAGGTCTAGGTATTGTTCTGTGTTGTTATTTATGTTCCTAATGTTTATATTCATGTCTCCTATTATTATCAAGTATTCTGAGGCGGAACCTTTCGTGGCTGAAAGCCATTTGTTTAATTCATATAGAAATTTTGTGGTGCTTAAGTTGGGTGGTCAGTATTGTGTTTAATATCGAGGAGTTTTCTTGTTTGATGTTTTTAATTTCAATGCATATGTTTTCTGCATATTCTAATTTATAGTTTATTTCTGGTTCTTCTAATTTATGTTTGGTAAATATTATTAAACCACTGCCTCATTTAGTTTGTCTGCAGTGTTTGTGTTGTTGGAAGTGTGCATTTGGTAGATGGTTGACTCTTCGTTTGTCGTAGATACTTCAGTCAGTATTAAAATGTATGTGTTGTCTATATCTTCCTTCAGATAAACTTGCAGGGTCAGCTAGTATTTTTGAATGCTTCTGATGGAGAATAGATAGTCCTGTTTTGGGGATAGTCACTTGTTTCCATTCTGTTATTGATTTCAGAATGTGGCAATTATGTTTGGGGTGATTACATCTGCTTGATAGTCTGCATTCATGTACGTTGGTTGGCTGTTCCCTTCTTTACGAGTCATCAGTATTCCTTTTAATTTGGCTGCCTGTCTTCTACAGATTTCATTTGGATTAGTTTTGTGTCTTGTGTCATTTTAAGGAATATTTTGTGGTCTCTTATCCATATAAACTGGTATTTTTTTTTTTTTCCGTTTTAATTTCCTTGTTTGGTAGAATAGATTCTGATAATATGGTGTTAAGTATTCGGACAAGTATATTGGGGTATTATCATGGGCTCTCGTTTCAGATTCTTGACTACTGGTTTTTTAATCCTACTAGCTTTTATAAGTGTAATTTTTGTTGAGCTGTTGGTGAGTTGTACCATGATGGTAGGAGGACGGGAATTATTTTCTCTTTTCCTTTTTTGTGGTAACCGATGTACCAACTGGATGTCTTTTGATTCAATGGGAGCACCAATTTTTGGGCTTAGTTGAATTATGGTGTCTTTTAGGTGTTCCGTAGCAATTACCAGGAGATCATTTTTATACTGCTGTTGGTTTAAGAGTTTGTACTGTGTTGCTTTAAAGAGTTCAGTTCTTATCGTGGTTCTGTTGTCTCTTTAATTAGATTGTGCTGTCTTTCCATTAGGTCTTTAATGCAGTTTTTAATTTCTCTTTTGGTCTGTAATACATCTTCTACCGAGTTATTATTAAATTTAATAAATTCCTCATATTGGTTGAATTTTTCGGTAATCTGTATGGTGTGTTTTTAAATAGTTCTGCAAGAAAATCGATTAAACAGTCTTTTAGGTTTTTTAATATATTTTCAAGTAATGCATTCAAAGTTGGCTCACCTGGGTTTCTGTTGTTGTTTTCTTTGTTTTTCATTCCCTCTGCTGTTGATTGCTTTATCTGTTTACCTCCTGTGGTTGTTTTCTACATTGGTTGTTTCCCTCCTGCAGTTGAAGGCAACATTCCTTTGTTTTCTCTACAATGGAGACACTTCCACTCGTCACGCTTCGTGTTTGATTTTCACTGCCAAGTGGCCTCAGACAATCCCAAACATAGAAAATGCATGTTTCTCTGTCAGTTTCTGCATGTTATGTGTTTTTCTTCCCCTGTTAAGTCTTCGTGGCATTTGCAGCACTTTATATTTGTTGTTTGACAGTCTTGCTGTAATTTCTAATATGGCGGCTTCCTTTGTTCTCTTCTTGCGTAGTTGACCAAGAAGTTGACCATAACAGATGCTTACAGTTTTTACATCAATATGTTCGACTTGAAGAATGGAATTCACTGATACACTTTAAATTTTAATTCGCCAGAAGAAATCTACTTTGCAACTATGTTACATTGACTGAATAGATAATAATTGGAATTGTTCGATTAACGCTTTACATTAAGAAACAAATGCACTGCAATCTAACTCAGTGTCGGAATTATCACGTTCGGCCAGTTGCGCACTAGACTCGCAAATATTCTTTTGCACTTGTCACTGCACGTAACAAATGAATCCAACACTGTTCTCTGAGCAGTGTTGCTACAGATAAATTGTATTCTTGTGCACGTCATTTCTGTGAGATACGAAACTTTTATTATTGGTGCGTGTTCATTATTAGGGTGAACTGTTTTTTGTAAATCTCATTTTATTCTGTTAAAATAACATATAATTATTTATCATAGATACAAGGCACAATTATGACGAGTGTCACTGTTGAAAAGATGAAAAAATTATATTTTCTCAATTATCATTACACGAAACAAATGCACTGTGATCTAATGCAGTGTCGGAATTATCGCATTCGGCCAATTGCAACTAGACTGATATTCATTTGCACTTGTTACTGCACGTAAGTGAATCCGACACTGCTCTCTGAGCAATGCTTGTGTGCATTATATACTGTGAGATACGAAATTTTATTATTGGTGTGTCTTCGTGGTGAGGATGAAAAATTTTAGTAAAACAATTTTTAATATGTAAATTTATTTATTAATAAATTGGTTACAGATTTGGGAAAAAGGATTTTTTTTTTATTTTGTATATACAGCACCCTCGCTTAAAATTTTCACTGGTCCCCACCACCGATATATACATATGTTTCCAAGGACATACATATAAACAATTAAATCTAAACCTGGCTTGTGACAGGTACTGAAACAAAACCACTGCCATCTATTATCTTCCTTTGATAAGCCCTGCAGAAGCTTCAAGGAAGATAGTAAAAATGTCAGCCAAACATACAAATAAGTATATCAAAAGAGAATGAACTCATTCTCTTTTGATATGTTTTTTGTATGATATGTGTTCTGTAATCTGTATACTAAACTTTAGTAAAGAAGTTAAGTAATAATAAAAATATCATTATTAAAAATATCTGTTGTAAAAAATCAATATTAAACGCAGAATGTATAAAAAAAAATTCAAATGATAAAATTCCAAAAAAGGTGTATATATTTATATAAAATTATTCCATTATTATTATTACTATTGAATTGTGTGTTGTATTAATGCATTGCACAATGAGTTCTATGTAAATACAATGGATAAATATTTAGCTAGTATAAAAAAATGTATATTTATAAAAAATTAAGTATTCTACATTTTGTACTGAATCTTGTACTCTACAAAAAATGTCTCATTGTGTATATATGTGTGTAAATAATCTATATGATAATAAACCTTTAAAAAAAATAATTACATGTAATTTATCTGAGACATAATAAAGTTAAAAATTTTATCATGAAAGCACCTCCTAGAATCAAAACTCATCAAGGAAAGCGATAATAAAATGCATTCTACAGAGATAATGTTTATCACACCTCGTATTAAACTGGCTCAATGTTTGCAGACTCAACACCTGATTTGGCAATAAACTCCTCTCACCACTGCGAAATCCAAATGCAAATACGATGGATAAATATTTAACTACTTTAACAAATGTATATTTATAAAAAAAATTAATTACTCTGCACATGGTACTGAATCTTTGTTCTGTACAGAGAATATAGCATGTCTGTGTGCAAAAACGTCATGCCCCACTGTCTTATGCATCACACCTTTATACAATTTCTAAACATTCAATGCTACGAAAATGTTTTGTTTATAAAATATTTTAACCATTTAAATATTTTAAATACTTATTAAATTATCAAGAAAATGAGAGGGCATGGACAGGAATCGTATGCAGCCGATTGCTAGTTATTGCGAGAGTTGAATACATTACACAAACTGCTGATTAACCATAGTTATGTTTCCACCTAACCAGTCATTATGGATCAAATGCGCATCCTCATATGCTTCATATCCATCATATATTTCAATGTAATATCAGTGGTATTACAATTTTAATATTCACTTGGCATTCATGAAAACCTTGGCAGGTAGTGTGGTTAATCTTAAATTGTGTGCTGC
Organism: Typopeltis vanoorti; assembly: GCF_054136105.1. Lineage (NCBI taxonomy): Eukaryota > Metazoa > Arthropoda > Arachnida > Uropygi > Thelyphonidae > Typopeltis > Typopeltis vanoorti. The sequence goes on along the minus strand of NC_143565.1, from coordinate 12,429,561 downwards.
TGACACGAATGCTCAATTTTTCCAAGCTGCAGTATTAAAACCCAAGTTTCTCCCTTTGAAAAAAAATTAAAAATATCCTGTATCAAAAGTTAGCAATTGACAATCAGATCCTGGTGTTTTTTTTTTTTTTTTTTTTTTTTAATAAATATATTTTTAAAGAAATCGTATGTCGGTGACTGGAATCTATGTTTTTCTTCTGCAGATCTAGTGTCATGATAGTTACCTCTTGGCAAAACAAGTCCTGTGAAAGTTATTCATTATTTTATTAAAATGTAAAAAGGAAACCGGACCTTTTCAAACATATTTCTCAGCTCATTTCCTCTTATTCCATTAGTATTGCTCGAAGCTTGTCAGATCGATAGCTCACTAGAATTCCTGCTGAGGAATTCGAAGCTGAGTGTCGAGATATTCTCATTTTTAAGGGTTAGGCCTGCTCTCACGGAAATTGATAGATTCCTAGAACATAATGACTTATATTTGATTAAAAAATGACTTTGAGTTGTACATTTATGAATTGGTAAGTAAAAAATTTTCAGGTTTCTGATAACTTTGGAGTTAGAGTTCTATTACTCAATATATATTCTGGTTAACGCAAGTATACAAGGTGTGATACCCTTAGTAACCTTTCATGAATGAAAGTCCATGATGCTGTTAAATTCACAGAGCTGCACACTTTGAAAGAAAGCGGCATTCAAATAAAACAAAGGGAAATGAATCCCTTCTTCCAGATGCTTCTGATTTCCATCAAATATTACTCAGCTTGTTAACTACTTAATCAAAAAAAAAAAAAATGTTGAGATCAAGATCTTGTTTATTAAAGGAATGAAGTTACTAGCAAAAGTATCGTGTTTGGTCGTTATAGTAGCTTTTCCAGATTATTCAATTCTTGGTTCGCTCAGAGTATATGCAGTAGATTTCCAATCTTTCGTAAATGATGATATTAAAATATTAATGTCTTAATTGTCCAGAATTTAAGTCCCCCTCAGAAATATCAGCAGCATGATAAAACTATCATCATCATTAATGTTCTGTCGCTTGACAGGTCCAATGGTATAACTCAGCAGATTCTCTTCCTCCAATTTTCTCTGTCTCTTGCTTCCTCCTAAATTTCCCTGATATCCTCTTGTGCCCATTATATCATCAAGCATCATTAGTCATCTCCTTCCTCTTGGTCGCTTTACTTCAATTTTCCCTTCTATTATTCTTTTCAGTAGGCTGTCTCCTCTTAATACATGTTTATCCAGTTATGCTTTCTTGTTTTTATGGTCTTTCGTAACATTCCTTTCTTCTTCAACTCTTTATAATACTTCTTCACTGGTAATTTTTTTAGTCCACTTTATTTTCTCCATTCTTCTCCATAACCACATTTCAAATGCCTCCAATTTGTTCATTTCCCAGTTGTCCATGTTTCTGACCCATATATAAAGTCATACTCCAAATATAGCACTTAATAAGCCCTTTCTTTAGATTTTTGTTCATTTTACTAATAAGCAATTTTTTCTTGCTATAAAATGCATATTTTCCTTTAATTCTTTCTTTTATTTCCATGTCACATTTTCCATTTTCTTGTATTATGCTACCAAGGTATTTGTATTGTCTCACTTGCTCTACACTTTCTCCATTCATCATCACCTTGATACTTCCTGGTTTCCTGGAGATTCTCATCAGTTTTGTTTTCTTTGTGTTAATTTTCATATATTTCTTGCATATACTTTCAAATTTTTGCATAGGTGTTGTAGTTCATCTTCAGTATTAGCCAATATTGCTTGATCATCTGCAAATCTAATATTTTGTATTGTTCTTCCTCCAATAGTCTTTCCTCTTCATGAAATGCCTCTTTATCATTTCGTCTGCAAATATATTGAAGAGTGTCGGTGACAGGCAGCATCCCTGTTTACACCTCCTCCAATCACATTTTTTTAGTTTTACCTACTTTTGTCTTTATTATGGTCGTCTGGTTTATATATAATTCAACTATTAACCTTGTCTCTCCAATCGAAACCTATTTTGCAAACATTTCCATCAGATTTTCCCATTTCACCATGTCAAATGCTTTTTCAAGGTCGACAAAACATATATAAACTTCTTTATTTACTTCTATATTCCTTTCGCATATGATCCTCATTGCTCCAATTGCATCGCTAGTTCCTCTATCTTTTCTAAATCCAAATTGATCATCACCCAGAAAATACACCACACTATTATACAATCATTGATTTAATATTCTTAGCAGTACTTTGGAGGCATGCGAGAGTATGTTTACAGTTCTGTAGTCACTGCACTTAGCAGGATTGCTTTTCTTTTCAATTGTTATAAGAATATACATAATATACATAATATATATAACACTAATAAAAAGAACGTTTTTAGCCATCTCTTCTCTCCTTCTTCTAATTTTTAAGTTACGTGAAAATTAAAACACCTGAATTTCCGAGAGGATACATAATCCTATCAAATGTGTATGAGGTTGGTTAATTTACCTTTCGCTGAAATAGCTTCGTAGAGGTTCTTCGCAATTAGATGTGGAGAACTAATGTTGATTGGGCATGTGCTTCAAGCAATGCATTCCACAACCAACGAGTGGCTTTGATAGGACGATTATAGACTTAAAAATAAATTACTAGGTTTGTTTACAAATGCCAGAAGTATCAGAAATAAGGGAGATTAAATGGTTTCATTGATTGAGTTTATTATTATTAACTTCTGACTTCCATGGAGTCAGAAACCCATCATGGGAGGTAAACACTATTGCACACAATGCTCATTTAACCATGCTTTAAACTGATTCAAGGTGTCGACATTCACGACACACTCAGGCAATTAATTCCACTCAACCATGCAAAGAACCTGCTCCTCAATCTCTCTTGTTCTACCCCTCTACCATTCTATTAAAAATCTCTTCATGTCAACCCAATAAATCCTCGACTAGATTATGTCTCAATCATATCCTTCCCCTCTACCTCTTATTCACAAGGCTTTGCAACTTGCATTCTCTCAACCTGCCCTCATACCCCACATTTCAAAGACAACTGACCACCATTATAAATCTTCTCTGGACCCTTTCCAACATATCCTCATTACTATGAAACCCAGTGACCAAATATGTGCAAAATAATCCATATGAGGACTGATCAAAGCCTATCTAATGTGATGCCTTCACAATTTGTGCAATGTGGCCCCTGAATTTCAGATCCTTGTCCAACAGTGTTCCTAGATCTCCTCTACTTCCTTTAACCACGTCGTCGTCGTCAATATGGATAAAATACACCACTCCTCTACACTTAGTCTCCATCACATATTTCAATGTAATATCAATGGTATTACACTTTTAATATGCACTCCACATCCATGGTTACCTGGACGTATATATACGTCTTGGTCGTTTGGGTGGTTTTCCCAAAAAGTGTATACTTTGCATCCCATCATTGCTTACCAAATCTCAAAGCCTTACACTTTGCAACATTGAACTGATAATTCCGTTTAGATTCCCATTCATGCAATCTATTCAAGTCCTCTAGTAAACCCATTACATTTGCTCTATATTGCATTACCCAATTTTTCATTATTTGTAAACAGCTGCATATCTAGTTAAACCCATCCCAATATCATTAACGTACAGATTGAACAAAAATGATCCCAAAGCTGATCATTGCAGTATACTACTATTGACCTTCCTCTTTCGTGATAATGCACCCTCATATTCAACTTTCTGATACTGTCTGACATCCAGTCACTGATCCAACTCTGTTATCCAATCCCATCTGTTTCAATTTATTTACGTGCTTGTTGTGTGGCAGTGTATCAAAAGCTTTTGCAAAATTCAAATACACCACTCCATATGCATCTCCGCTGGCCAAGTTGTCACTTTGTTATAGTACATAAGTAAGTTGGTGAAATATGATCTCCCGTTAAAAAACAATGCTGATGACCACTGAGAATATTGTTATCAATTCCTTTCTGTATTCTACTTCTCACCAATTTCTCTAGTACCTTCACACCTATAATTCGAAGCCACTGCTTTATTGCCACCTTTATGCAGTGGAACAGTTTAACCTTTCTATTTTCCTTCTTTAGGCACCGGTTATATTTAGAATTATTCTGATTGTTCTTTCAGATATGTATTTCCATTTTTTAATTTAATTTTGAACATTCTCATTTTATTATTCCTACACGTGATTTAACTCTCTATTGTTTCTCTGTCCACTGAAAAAATATATATAATGGTTATTTAATTTGTTTGCTTACCTTTTTTTCTCCATTCTGATATGCAAGGCTATGTCTTGTTTATCCTCTTATTTTATTAAATAAAGAATTCTTGTTTTTGACTTCCAGTCCTTAATTATGTCTGTTTCCAATCCTTTTTCCATTGTTCTTTCTTAGTCAGCTGAGTGCATCTTGTATTCTTTCTATGAAGATTTAATTTTTACATCATTCAATCAGGATGCTGGTCCTACTAGTTGATGCCCAGAGCAATTGTACAATATTATTGTAAAATTCTCCTGGAGTCAAAAAGACTCAGCGAGGAAGAGGTTTTCATATCAAATAAAATATTACTACATTACATATTACAACTGAAGTCTCATTATTTCTTGCAACATGTTTATTGCAAGCAGAGTAGACCTACCATGATGTTAAGAATTTGAATAGAAATTCATTGTATTCAGGCAGTGAATTCCATTTCATGTAAAAATGGCCTATATTCAAGTTCAAGTCAGTAGTTAGAATTAAAATAAATACAGGAAGGTGAGTTGATGTAATATATATAAGACAGGGGAATGAAAAGATCATAAGAGTGAAGATTAAGAGAAATTTGACATTATTAGCATACATAATGTCAACAGAGCTAATCTAAATTGATAAGGTTTGTGGACTCTTAAATGGAAGAGTTTGGTATCCCAGCATCATAGCCAAGTGATTGATGATAAAAAAATAACCGAGGAAGACAGATGTTTAATGCAGTTTGTAGTAACTTCAAGTCTGAAATGTGAACTCGTATTGGCATCCTGACAAAAGTACCATATTTCAGGCTAGTAATAATGTGACTTTATCATAGTATGCCTTAAGGCAGGGGTTCTCAACCTTTTCCAGTGGCATACCACTATATTTAATTCAAGATATTAGATGAACCAGTAAGCATATCTGTTTTCGTACCACCCAGCAGTGGCTCACGTACCACAAGTGGTATGTGTACTATAGGTTGAGAATTCCTACCTTAAGTGATATATATTAGGAATAATCTGCAGTGTAGCATTTAGAAGTTAAAAAAAAAGCCATTTGCCTGGACTATTTCATATACCAAACTGACAGAATATTTTCTACTGCCTGACAATATGCAGATTTCATAAGCTGATATATTATGGCCAGTTGGTTCGGAAATTGTCTAATTCCAAAGCTCATTTTTATTTCCAATCATAGATATCGGCCCGTATCAGCAGAATTTACACCTGTTTGAACTGACAAAATGACCAGTAAAATGCGCATTTGCACAGTTGAAAAATCACTGATTTTAAGACTAGAGTGAAAAAAAAAAAAAAAACTTTTTTTATTTGGTCATAAATGTCAGTGGTAGTTGTGTGATGAGGCATACTTAAGCGCTAAGAACACTGTGTAGAAGAGTGGAGTGCCCTCCAGCAGAGACTTGTGCACTACACGATTCACTTGTATTTAGCAGGTTTCACTAGAAACCTGCTGTACACAATTATAACCGATGAGCACATCCCTTAAACACAAGTGTGCATTTCACTCTAACTATGGTTGATATTTCATCTCGCAGCGGAAGTTTTATCATTGAATTATGCATAATTTTTCTCAATAGGAAAAAAAAATACCTCATTCTGTTTCATCAATGAATGGAACAAACATATGTAAGTGTATGACCCAATAGTTATGCTTATTAATAAATAATTACCTTTGGGCCAAAAGATGAATTCTTTTTTCACGGATTAAAAAACAATCCCGCTGCAGCCATAAGTGATGAAAAGTTTTCAGAAAACACTGTCCTTTGATCTAGCAGACGTGCAAGCAATTAACTAAGTGATTTTATATCATGATTTAAATTAAGATTAAGAGAATTATGTATTATGAAGGGGTAAGTGGACCTGAAATGTCCCATTGAGTAATGTATGATCAGGCTCCCATTATCAGAATTTGGTGTCCCTGAAAAGGGCCGTTGTATTTTGCAGTTTCCCAATTTAGGATTTCTTTTCTGTCTTTTTGGGCAGAAGCACAGCCTGGATGGTAGGAAGAACACCACCTTGTGCAATAGTGACCCCTGAAAGCAATCAGTTCAACTCTTCATCATTACGGATGGCCATCTGAAGGTGACGAGGGATGACCCTACTCTTCTTGTTGTCTCGAGCTGCATGTCTTGCCAAGTCAAGGATTTCAGCATCTAAGTATTCGAGCAGAGCAGGCATATACACTGGAGCACCAGCTCCTACACGCTCGGCATAGTTACTATTACATAAGAGACGATGGATACGACCAAACTACAGGACTAGAAGGAGTTGCTGTTGAGACGATGACCATTTTGTGACGTGATTAAACTGGTGTGATGGAGAACCAAGCCCTTGGCTTTTACTCCCTTTGTCTTGTGTGTTTGGCTGTTTGGGGGTAGTTATTGTATGGGTTGTGTGGTTTATGGTTAGCTTTGGATTAGCTGGATTGCTTTGAGCATTTGTGTTTTATCGTGTCGCGTTCATTGTATTCTGTTGCTGTCATTATTAGTTGGTTTGGGTCGGTGGCTGCTTGTGTGAAGTAATTTTTCTCCGTTTGTCGGAGGAAGTTGAGGATTGCTTCGTGATGGAGTTGTGTGTTCCGTACGAACCATGGGACGTTAAAAGACATTCTTGCACATTTTTCCTGTATTGTTCGGAGTTTTTTGATATTGTAAGGTGTGACTCCAGATGGGCAATCGGTATGTTATTATGGATCTTATTATTGATTTGTAGATGAGTAGCTTGTTGTCTATGCTTAAGCCACCGTGTCTGTGGGTTAGTGGGTAGGTTTTGGCTATGACTTTGTTTTGGCGCATATGTGGGTCTTGAAGTGTAGTTTTTTGTCCAGTTGTATTCCTAGGTATTTGGTTGTTTCCCATGGGATGTTTGTGTTCAATATGTTTACTGAGTTGGGTTATTTCTTTCTTATGAATAGCATTGTTGCGATTTTGTCGGCGTTCACTTCGATCCTCCATTTCCTGAACTAGAGTTAAAGTTCATTTGCTGCATTTTGTAGTCGTTTTGTTATTAATTTTGGGCACAGGTTAGGACGGTTGTGTATTTGGCAGAAAATGTGGTCTTGTTCTGTGGGATGTCAGCCATGTAGTTGAACAGTAGTGGGAAAATTAGTGAGCCTTGTAGGACTCTGTGGTTTTGCATTCCAAGGATATTATTCCTTGTATTTTTACTCGGAATTTTCTGTTTTTTAAGTAAGAGCTAATCAGGGAGACTAGATGTATTGGTACTTTTGCTGTTAGTAGTTTATGTAGGTGCGTCGAAAGCTTTTGCAATGTTGAGAAAAATTGCATCAGTGTTGTTTCCAGTTGAAACCATGTGCGATGTATTCTTCGTACTGTTCTGTGGTGTGGTCTGATGCCGAATAATTCTTCATCTGGGATGTCAGTTTCTTGTAGTCTAATCAGTATTACTTTTTCGGATATTTTTCTGAGACAGGAGAGGAAACATGGGTCGGTAATTTTGTGAGAATTTTGGGTCTTTTTCTGGTTTGGGGATCAGGATTGTCTGCAGTCTTCCAACGGTTTGGTAAGTAGCTTAGCCTGAGTATCGCGTTTGTGATGGCGACTATGTGCTATGTGTGGTAGGTGTTTGATTAATTTGTTTTTGATTCTGTCTGGACCTGGTGATTTTTTATTTTTAAGATTTTAATTATTTCGCGGATTTCGTTTGGAGAGGTAGGGCAGATATTTGGTTGTTGGGTGTGGTGCATTAGTGCATTCCGCACCTGTTGGTGTAATTTTGTGATAAATGTTAGGTCTGCGTGCTTGTAGTAGGGACTGAATTGTCGCTGTAGGCTGTGCGCAAAAGCTTCCACTTTTTCGTCGTTTCGGTAGACAGTACCATGTTCGCCATGAATTGGTGGTATGTAACTTAATGTGTTGCAGAGGCCTTTGAGGAGTTTCTATAGAGCTTGGTCATTTGGTTTTATAGATCGGACTGTGTTTGCCGAGTGTTGGTTGCGGAAATCTTTGATTGCTTAGTGCAGTGCTTCCCAAACTTCTGGATGTCAGGGCTACTTTTGCAAAAATTAAAATATTTCACGGGTGAGATATGATGAGAATGGACGTATTTTAGATTGATCCTGATTAGATTGCATACAAGGTTTTCAGGAATCTCACATTGCACTGGCACAGACAGATTGATTAATCCTACTGTCTCCCCCTCTGCATGACACATGCAAGAGGTCTAATGGCCGGGAGACCACCCACTATGAGGACAAGTGGTGGATTTAAGGTATTATAAGGAGTTAGGATCTCAATCTGTAGCCAAGTAGATTCCAGACACTCCTTTTCGCTATTTTATGGCAGTTAATATATAATTTGCTAGTAGACAATTTTCACCTATTGTCATTGCACGAACCAAGGAAAAAAGCACTGAGCTCGTGGCTGCTCTCTTTATCACATTGCCGATTGCTGATGGTACCTAAGCCTTTGCACTCCGTGCAATCTTATCTCCCATACGTTTCCCACTTGGGTGCCTTGGAAGCGCCTAGGACTTCGCATCGTGGCTGCCTGGGATCATGTCTATAAGCCGATTAAACTAATGTGAACTTTGCTCTAACTTTCTTGTTCCAATGTAACCTCTATAAAGACTTTTATGATTCTTGTCTGTTATTTACAGGACAGTTTACAATATAACACATACAAAATTTCATTAAGAAAGTATTACATTATTTACAATAATCACTTACACCTATGTACAAATCCCGAATGAAATGATTAATAATAAATTAAACCTTTCATTCCAGATTTAACAACAGAAAGTGATCCTCTCAAGATTCCAAGCAGAAACAGATAAGTCAGGAATTTTGCCTAACGAACAGTTTGGCTTCTGAAAGACCCATAGTACAGCTCAACAAGTACACCGGCTGGTAGAAATCATTACAAAAGACTATAACTGTAAAGTCAATACAGCTGCCATCTCCATCGACGCAAAGAAGGCGTTTGACAAAGTATGGCATCAAGGCCTTCTCTGCAAACAGAAAGCTTAACTTGCCAATCAAGTTAGTAAAAAATAATGCACTCTTACCGGAAAGACAGATACATGTGGGTCAGGGCCGGCAAAATGGTTGCGTCCAGATGCAGGGTCTTGACAGGTGTACCTCAGGGATCTCTTCTGGCCCCTCCCCTGTTCTCAATCTAGGTAGTGGACATCCTTCTGAACCCAAGAACAACATTCACTGCATTATGTCGATGATACTGCATTGATGGCAAGATCTCTGAGCCCAAAACTGGCAACTAGAAGATTTCAAACCAGCATACCTATTTTAGAAAGGTGGCTGGCAGACTGGAGGATCCAAGTTAACCCACAGAAAAGCTCAGCCATATACTGTTTACTTGAAAGAAAATCCATAGAATGGAGGACATTTATCTTTTGGGAGTAAAGATTCCATGGCAGACTGAAGTCAAATATCTTTGAGTGATTCTTGATAGTAAACTCCTATTCAGCAAACATAAGATATATTACCTCGAAGACATCTAAAGTCAGCACAGCTCTACCCTATGATCAACAGACAAAGTAAACTGGACACAAACAAAATTAACAATTTACAAGATGGTAATACGACCAATCATCACTTATGCATTCTCCGCATGGAGCCACATCCGCAAATACAAATCTAAAATTTCAGAGATTACAGAATAAGTGTCTGAGAATGATTCTAGATGCTCTTGGTTTATTAGAAACTCCCAGGTCCATACGAAGTCAACATCCCTTATATCTTTTCTCTTCTTCTAGATCTGGCTGAGAAGTTCTTTACCAAGACAATTAACCATCCATACCCATTAAGGAAGCTTAAGAATATAATGAAGCAAAAAGCTACAAATATAAAAGGCCAAAATCTATCTTAAGTTCAGTTGAACACAGCTAATTTCACTCCCCTCACTGGGCATATATCTCATAAACACTATATTCAAAGTTCTTCCATTACTGATAGGGGAATATGAAAAGCAATTTTGCTTCACCCATCTAGTCAGAAATGTTATTCTTCATTGCAGGCTATGAAAGATTGAAAAGATGGCATTAGTTAGTTTAAGTGTGTTTATTATTAGTCTCACGTTTTGATTAGTGTGATATTTTAGGGATTTCCGAATAATTAGAGCTAAGCTTCCTTCATTTTGTGATTATTTTTGCGATTATATATTGTTTAGCTGGTAGACTTGTGAGTGTATGGGATTTGTCAGTAAACACTCCAAGGTAGACAGGAATATTTAAAGCCATTGGAATATTCTTTGATTACAAATGGTGTGCAAGGATGGAGAATGCAAAAGACATTAAGGATGTTATTCCAAATTTAAACAAAGATATGTCACTTGACATTCTTAAATTCATCTTAAAGAAATTTGAAACAATATCCTGGCTGTCTGAACCTCTTCACTAAAGTTAATGACACGGAAGATGATGATGTGGACACGGAAAGGGACTTTACAACTGTTCCACCTACAACGACTCCCAGACAGATCGATTGTTTACAGGAGGAACAATCTAATAAAAAGCGTAGAACATTTCTAGATGAAATGGAAGAGGATGTAGCAACACACGACACTCAAGTCACCCAAGATAGAAAAGAAATGGTCCCATCAGTTATCCTTAGAGATAAACAAAAATGGACCACAGTCTCAAGGTCCCTAGACGAAAAAAATATCAATTTTTCCTGGGCAAGAAATACCGAGAAGGGTGTAAAGATTCATCTTACCACTGTTACAGATTATTGTATGATGACAAAAATGCTGGACAACTCCAATTATGTGAGGAAGGGTATTGCCCTTCCTCACCTTTGCGCTAGCAAGCGAGAAAAATCTAAGGGGTTGCTGAGGGCATCTCAACTGATAAGATCACAGCTGACCTTAGTCAAGGATTGACTCCAATCAAACTCAGCAGGATGCTGAGGTCAGATAAAAGGCCAATGCCGTTGGTGTTGGTCGAAATCAGCACTACACAAAAAAGAAATTATAAAGTAACTGACTTTTGTATATTCAAAATTACAACCGAACCTCTAATGAAGGCATCTGCGGGGCGGGGTCAGAGATGCGAAAGGTTTGGGCATGCCGAAAAGCTGTGCAGAGCTGCCAACCGATGCCTGAAATGTGACGTCAGCAAACCCAGATCCACACCTGCCTGCTGTGCCAACTGTAGAGGACCACATCCTGCTAATTACAAGACATACCTTCTCCATCCAAAACAAACAGTGGATCAACAAGAACTAACCATGCTCTTCCAAGCAATGACAATAAACAACCAAGCAGGTCAATCTCCAGATCATAATGCCTCACATTTAGCATCACATTCAGCGATCTCACAAATATAAAAGACTGAAGACTATTCTACATAGGAAGGTACTCCACATCCATGTCCAAATCATATGCAGAGGCAGAACTCATACTCCATCGCAAGAGCAAACAAGCAACAAAATCATATGAGCTCTAACCTCTTCATTTTCACGAATCCAGCAAAGGAAGCACCTCACCATCTTTCAGAAAGAGATTTTATCTAGAAACCCAATCCTTATTAACTGCTCTCTCAAATGTTTAAAAAATTCAAACCGAATTCCCTCATAACAGCATGGAATGCCAAGGGGTTAACGAATAAAATTCTTCAGCTGCAAGAATTCGCAGAGATACAATTCAGGCATAATCTCGATCAGTGAATCCCACCTCAGATCATCAAAAAAAACGAAGACTAAGAGGTTATATTCTTTATAGGACAAACAGACTTAACTCTAGTGGAGGTGGCACATCTATTTTCATTAAAAATTATTTGAGCCGCAATGCATTGACCATCCCCCAAACTTTAAACCTTGAAGTGACAGGTGTAGAGGTGCACACAAATAGCGCAGGCAAACTCAAAATCTATGCAGTCTACAATCCTCCCGTCATTCCACTATTGACAGCAGACTTATTCCATTATTATAGCAGGAGACCTGAACTCCAAACATGCGGATTGGTTCAATTCGTCAATCAACTCCAAAGGATGTACCTTATTGAACTACATGTCACTCAAGTCGTCAATAGTAGCTGGGCCCACTGCAGCCCATCAGGAAGTTTTGATTTATTAGACATAGTTATGCTCAGGAGCATCAATACCAGCTTTAGGGATTAGAAGAGCTTAACTCAGATCAGATCATAATCTCATCCTGCTGAAGCTAGAACTCAAGAATCAACTCTCTCCCCATCATTCTTTCTCCGCATGGGACAAGCTCTCTAAGGTTCTCCTAGTCTGCATTAGCCCACCCCTTGTCATTCGCAAAAAAGAAGACATGGACCTAGCTGTAAGCAAATCAGCACAGCAATAGCATCAGTCACTCAGACCACTGTCTTCCGCGAATCCAAATGGATCCCAGAACAGATAATGACCTTACTAGAAAGTGATATCACAACACTAGAGCCCCTCAGGGCAAAACAACCTGAACAGACAGGTTCGAGAAGCCCCTCAGAATACTCAAGAATTCCAAATGGGAATCCAAACTCACGGAAATCAACCCAGAAGATAAATGCATGTGGAAATTTGTAAAATCTCTTCGTACCAAAAGACAACCCCTTCCCCCTATGAAGACGAATCTTGGATTTGCACACTCAGATGAAAAAAAAAAATAGAAGCACTGATTGACAATCTTGAAAATCAATGCAGCCCATCTTATGAAAACTTAAATATTAGTCTCATTTACGAAGTTCATCGTAAAGTTAAAAAAGCATTAAGACAGTTTAAGTATGATTCAGAAATCATCACCCCGCCCACATCTCCAACAGAAAGATTATTTCCCATCTGAAGAACAAAACGGCTCCTTGCCCGAACGGCATTACCAATAGAATAATAAAGTAACTCCCAAGGAAAGCCATAATTCATCTAGTTAATATTACCACTTCCATTTTAAGATCCCAGTACTTTCTCATAAATTGGAAAATCGCTGACATTATACCTTTGAAAAAGCCTGGTAATAACTCACAACTTCCCCAAAGCTACAGGCCCATCAGTCTTCTTTCCTGCATGGGCAAAGTAACAGAAAAGGTCATCCTATCAAGACTACAATCACCACTGGACAAACAGAAAATAATTCCAAATGACCAATTTGAGTTTTGCAAATTGGTCATTCTCACAACACAGTGCAACAAATTCACTGACTAACATATCACCGATGGTTTTAACTGGCACTTGAAAACATTATCCCAATTAAACTAGTGAAACATATATTAGTGAAAGATACATGCAAGTAAAACTCAACGGAATTGTGTCATCAAGACGTAAAATCCTGGATGGAGTACCTTGGGGGTTCTCTCCTGGCCCCAATACTTTTCACAATTTATGTGTCAGACATCCTTCTTAACTCGAGAACAACCATTACGGCCCTTTATGCCGAAGACACCGTGATTCTAACAAAGTCGCTTAGCCCTCGCCTAGCAATCACTAGACTCCAGGGAAGTATCAATGCGTTAGAAAACAGGTTCACCAACAGGAGGATTCAGGTGAACCCCCTCAAGAGCTCAGCTATGCTGTTCTCTAGAAGAAAGGTGTGCATTAAAGAAGACATCTTGCTCTCTGGTCATAAGATCCCATGGCAATCAGGCCAAATACTTTGGGGTGTTACTGGACAAGAAACTCCTTTTTAGCAAACCCATCAATCTCATTGGCTCCAAGACTTTCAAAGTCATAGCTCAGCTCTACCCAATGATCAAGAGCAAATTAAACTTATAAAATAAATCATTGCTTTACCATATGGACATACGTCAGTTATTACGTACGCCTTGCCAGCATGGAGTCGCACTTCATGATCAAACATTTCAAAACTACAAAGAATTCAAAATAAATGCTTGAAGATGATCCTGGACACTCCATGGTTTATCAGAAACTCAGATTCATTGAGAAACTGGCATTCCACACATTTCCTCCCTTCTCTGCGATCTCACAGAAAAATTCTTCATCAAGTCAAGTTCACATTCAAACCCACTGATCGTATAGTGCAATTACATTACAACAGATTACTACAAATATAAAAGACTGAAGACTATTCTACTCCCGACTGATCATAGCTAATAACGGCCCCCAGAGGGCCAGCTTAATTGCTCACAAAACTCCCTTTCTCAAATAACTTTTATTACAGACAGGAATATGAAAAACACTTGTGCTGCACCCATCCTGACAGTAGTGTTAATGGTTAAAAAAAAAAAAAAAAAAGATAAATCTATGAAAGGTTATTCATATTTGCTTTAATGTGGTCACTAGGAGCTCTTCTAGAACTAGAAGAAAGAGCAATCATGGAAACATTTATGAAGAAACACTCAAGTATACTTTTATTACTTCCCACTATTTAATTTCTTGTCAATGATGAAGGAGAATTGGAACATTGGTGTAATCAAGTCGAAGAATATATTTACCCAGAAGATAATACCTGCATTTTCTTCCATACTTGTTCCTAATGTTGACAATGTTTGAACCAGCTTTTGGATCACTTCAATTTTAAAGCAGGAATAGGCTGTAATTCTTATTGGTGAACAATGCACAGAAAAATCAGTTATGATTAAAGGTGTCCTATCTAGTGGTGATCCAGAGAAAAACATGTTTAAAAATGTACGCTTCTCTTCGGCAACTGTACCAATGATGTTTCAGAGGACAGTTGAATGTTGTGTTGATAAAAGGGTTGGAGCTACATTTGGATCTCTTGCAGAAAAGTGGCTATATTTATATTTTCCGATGTCAATATGCCTGAAATCAATGAGGGGTGATCAGATAACAAATGAAATAGTGCAACACCTGTGGAAGCAAAGATTTCTACAGTTTAGACAAACCTGGTGATTTTATCAACATTGACATTTATTTTATATCAGCAATGATACATCCTGGTGGAGTCAATAATGATATTCCAAGTCGTTTGAAAAGACAGTTTTGTGTCTTTAACTGTACTCTGCCATCATCAAAGTCAATAGATAAAATATTCGGTATTATTGGAAGTAGATATTTTTGTTCCTCAAGATTTGAAGAAGAGGTCGTGAGTCTTGTTCCTACAACAAGAATTCTCTGGCAAAGTGTCAAATTAAAAATGCTACCAACACCAACAAAATTCCATTATGTTTTCAATTTGCAGGAATTTGGGAAGGAATGCTTGTTATCCGTGGAGAACAATGTACAACTGAAGTAATATTTTAGCATTGTGGAAACATGAATGTACTCGAGTAATTGCTGATAGCTTTACAAATGATGCTGATACTGTTATGTCTTGCTTTTTCATTAATTAAATTCTCTTCTCGTATATTTTGCCTTTACCTTCTGTTTTGCTTCCCTTAACCCTGTATTATATTTGGATATGGCACTGCATTCAATCCCCTTATTAATTAAGATATAGAACTCTATGTGCACTCTTGCTGTTTAAGTAGTCAAGTCAGCGACTGACCTTTCCTAAAGGAAATTGTATCTGTGAGGAGCCAGTTCCTGTCGAGTTATTATCTCCTTCTTAAGATTCAGGGAAAATTTATTTGTTTCGCTGCACCACCCTGAACCCCTAGATTGGAAATACCTTTCAGCCAAGGAGTGAACTCTCAGACTGGCACAGTTACTTTATCATACATAAAATACCCCGCTTTGAAATGATAATACCTTCTAATTCAATTCTAATGCTGGTCGTGACCCTCTTTTATAAAGTATACTCCCTGTATATTACATATCCTGCTTCGGTCCGAATCTTTTGAGTGGTGCATCGGATTCTTAAGTTCAGGCAACCAAATGAATAAGAGCAAAATGTTTATTTAACATATTGATATTTTTACACAACAGAATTTCAGTCGTTACTAAATTACAAAATAAAAGAAATCAACATATACTGGAGAATAATCAATGCTGTGGAACAATCTTGTTCAAATTCCGGCAGCTCACCTTCTCAGTTCTCTAACCAACAATACATTTAAAGTATTAGTAAAACAGCTAGGATTAGATAATGCTTAACACCTTAGACATAATTAACAGTCATCACATATACTAGGCAAAGCCCTTGGCTTGAAATGTTCACTAACTTTGGTTACATATATACACACACATATATATATATATATATATATATCATAGTCCTACCCTAATCTTAAATAGAGTTCTAACCTTTTTTGGATGTCCTTGATTCATAAATTACAAAATTCTTCCTTTCATACAAAACTTAATCAAAGGTTTGTACCATACCGAACTTGAAGATTCATCAGGCTTATCTCTTCATTTCTTGGTTTCTTTTCTCCGCCCGTTGTCTTCCTTCTATGTTGTGGGTGGGAATTTCATCAGCTTAGGTTGGTCCACTTGGAATTACACATCGATCAGCTATACCTAGAGATTTCTTGGCACGTTGACGAAACTGCACCCATCCGGCTCGCTACCTAGCCGCTACTTCCCAATGTGTAGCCTGCCGCAGAGGAAAACTTCTAGCCACTCATCATAATGCTTGAAACCGTTGGCTACGCACACCTCGACCACGGCACCAGTAGACCTCTGACCACTGAGAGAGAAAAACAATCCGGCTTTTCGGGGAGGGTTTCCAGCCCTTTTGTATCAACCCTATCGGCACCCTTCTGCAATACTTAATTTTCACCCGATATGCTATTTTCTTCTACTTGTAGGTCCTACCTTTCCATAGCGTCTTCCAAGAAGACTTCAGCATGCCACGTGCCCTATGCGTACGTGACCGCTTCAGACATCTCACTAATCCTGGTGTCTCGCCCACGTTTGACCTTGTGTTACTAGTTGGTTATATACAATTCGCAAAGTTTCTATCATTGCTAACAGACAAGATATATTATTTTCATTGTTAATATACAATTTAGTAGGGACCTCACACGTGAATACTCACAAAAATTTTACTAATCACGTTATCTTAAAAGTTTTACAGGCTATTTACAATTATACCAAAATACAAGCAGTCCTTTTTTATGCTTAAGCTTGTTAAACTATGAATGAAGCATTCCTTAGTGAATTGTATTCATTCATAATTTATCAATAAAAAGTGGTTTCTGGATAAAATGAAAGAGATTGTGACAAATCATATAGGAGAAGAATACGTTGACCTGGTTCATGAAGAACCTTATTTTGTAGACTTCTTGCGAGATGCTCCTCAACCTGAAGATGATGAGGGTGAAACTGTATTGGAGACTCCAAAAATATATGAACAGATTCTCTCATGTGAACAGTTAGCTGACCGATGGACCTTCCAGATTAATCAGTATAATGAAATGGTTCTTAGTGGAAACATGAATTTAGTATTTTTTAAAGATGCAGTGGTCCACATTGTTAAGATTTCCAGAATAATTCGAACTGACAGAGGAAGTGCCCTTCTAGCTGGAGTAGGAGGATCAGGCAAAGTCTTTAACTTAGCTCTCAACCTTCATTTATCATCTATGATGATAAATGAATCTATCATCATCGCTGGGGATCTAAACTCAAAACATTCCTCCTGGAACACCAGAACCACAAACAACTTCTCAGGGCCATATCCTCTTCAACTACACAGGACTAAACCACTCAATCATCATAATAGAACACACCGATCCAACTCACTCACCACAGCCCAAAGGGCACAGCTTTATCCTAGACATTGCTATCCTACAACATCAGATACCAGTACAGCCTCCAAGCACTGAACGAATTATCATCAGATCACAACTCAATTCTACTTCACATAGGAAACAAAGACCAACAACCTCCCTCCCAATTTTATAGTCTGGGAAAAACTTAGGAAAGTCCTACCAGAACACATTGGTCCAGTTCCCTGCATTAAATCCAAGGAAGAAATAGATATGGCAATAAACAAGCAAATCAAGAAGGCTATAACAGCATCTACAGTAACCATGAACACCCATAAACAAAATCGCCAACTGGAAGAAATCATGAACTTAATAAGGAAAACAAACAGGAAAAGATACCACAACACACGTGCCCCCCAACAGAAAACAATCCTCAACAAACTAAACAAATAATTCGAAGCTCTCCAGAACCACAGGAATCAACAATGTGAAAACAAGCTCCAATCCTTCTCCACAGCTGATCATTCCATTTTGAAATTCCTCAATAACCTCAGGAACAAATGCAAATCCCCCCCTATTCAAGCAGAACAACACCTAGTGTACACAGATGCCAACAAAGCAGAAGCCATAACAAGAAACCTAAAAAAACAATGCACCCCTGCATATGAAAACCTAAACAGCAACCACATATACAAGATTCATCGTAAAGTCAGGCTCACAATCAATCGCCCCAATGACAATCCAAGCCCTATTAGGCCTACCTGACCCACCAAAATAACGGGCATCATCAACGACCTCAAGAACGAAAAAGCCCCAGGACCCGACGGCATCGCGAAAAAAGTCATCAACGCACCCATGCAAAGCCATAGTACATCTGGCAAACATAAACTCCATCCTAAAATGGCAGCACTTCTCCCAGTCATGGAAAATAGCTGATATCATCCTAATTCACAAGTCAGGCAAAGACCCCACAACTACCAGAAAATTACAGTCCCATCAGCCTGCTATCCAATCTAGGAAAAATAGCAATGAAAGTTATCCTCATGACACTCCAAGAACATGTCGACCAACTAAACATCATTCCACAAGAACAATTTGACTTCCATCAAAACCACAGCACCACCCAACAGATCCACAGGCTGGTAGAACACATTACCACAGGATTCAATTGGAACCAGCATACTAGAGCCGTCTTCCTAGACATCTCAAAAGTCTTCGACAAGATCTCACACCAGGGTCTGATTTACAAACTCATCATCTCAAACCTTCCGCTAAACATGATATGCCTCCACCAGTCATACCTCACAAATAGGAAGATGCAAATTAAAATAAGTGATAATCTCAACCCAATGACAAATCTTGGTTGGAGTTCCTCAAGGATCACTAAAAAAAAAAAAATCAGCTAACGCCTTTTTATTCCCGTATACGGGAGTAGGCGAGGCCAAGGATCTCTGCTAGCTCCAATTCTGTTCAACATCTACATGGCACACATCCCTCAAAATACCGTCACATCCAGCATTGCCCTCTATGCAGACGACAAGGCAATACAAGTCAGATCCCGTCAACCACATCTCGCAACCAAAAAACTACTAGACACCATCCGGAAACTAGAAAAATAGTTTGCAGACTGGCAACTAAAAGTAAACCCCCAGAAAAGCACATCTATACTAGTCACAAGAAGATGGGCATTCCACAAGGGAGACTTCACCCTGATCATCAAAAAATTCCCTGGAAAACCAAAACTAAATACCTTGGAATCCTCCTCAACAAAAGATTATGCTTCAGCCGTCACATCAAGAGCACATGCACCAAAACATCGAAAGTCATTGCCCAGCTGTACTCCTTCATCAATAGATATAACAAAGTAAACACAAGAAATAAAATTCTACTCTACAGGGCAGTGATCAATCCCACAATTACGTACGCTTCCCCAGCTTGGAGCCATAACTCCAAGACAAATATCCTCCAGCTACAGAGACTAGAAAGCATGTGCCCACGGATGATCCTGGACAACCCATGGTTCGTCAGGAATGCCCAGATACACCAGGACATAAATACTCCCCACATCTCGCTATTATGTTCCCTAAGAGAAAAATACTTCACGGTGTCTATGAATCCAAACTAATTAATACAGCAAGCTGGAAATGACGGTAATGACCATTGGAAACACAAAAGACAAAAATCTATCCTAACACCCAACAATGACACATAACCACCTCTGCCCATTCAGGGTGAGCTAAAATAGCTCACAAACCTCTCCCATCACTGCTTCTGAAACAGACAACAGGGAATACAAAAAGCGTCAAGCTTCAACCTTTGAGTCTAAAAGTTCCTGCGAAAAATATGGCGTTATTTAGTGTTTATGTGTATTTATTATTAGTCTAGCGTTTTGATTAGTGTGATATTTTCGGGATTTACGAATGATATTAAGAGGTAAGCTCTCTTCATTTTGTGACTATTTTTGCGATTATATATGTTGTTTAGCTGGTAGACGCGTGAGTCTACGGGATTTGTTAGTAAACCCTCCAAGGTAGACCGGAATATTTAAAGACATTGGAATATTCTTTGATTATAAACGGTGTGCAAGGATGGAGAACGTAAAAGACATTAAGGATGCCATCCAAAATTTAAACAAAGATATGTCACTTGGCTCTTAAATTCATCTTATTAAAGAAATTTGAAACGGAATATCCTGGCTGTTTGAATCTCTTCGCTCAAGTCAATGACATGGAAGAAGATGATATGGACACGGAAGGGGACTTTACCCCTGTTCCACCTACGAAGACTCCAAGATAGTTCGATTATTCGTAGGAGGAACAATATAATAAAAGGCATAGAATATCTGTAGATGAAATGGAAGAGGAAGTAACAACACACGACACTCAGGTCACCAAAGATAGAAAAGGTCCCTCCAGTTGTCTTTCGAGATAAAGAATTGCACCAGTCTCAAGGTCCTTAGGGGACCAAAATATCAATTTCTCCTGGGCAAGAAATACTGAAGAGGGTGTAAATTTTCATCCTACCACTGTTACAGATTATCGCATGATGACAAAAATGCTGGACAACTCCAAATTGCCTTTCCACACCTTCGCACTAGCAAGCGAGAAAAAACCTAAAAGTGGTTTTAAGAGGGGTTGCTGAGGACATCTCAACTGATGAGATCACAGCTGACCTCATCAGTCAAAGATTGACCCCAATTATAGTCAGCAGGTTGCTGAGTTTAGATAAAAGGCCAATGCCGCTGGTGTTTGGTCTAAATCAGCAATACACAAAAGAATTTATGAAGTAACTTACAATTGTAAGCTCAGAATTACAACCGAACCTCTAAGGAAGAAAGTATCAGCAGGGGCAGTGTTAGAGATGCCAAAGTTTTGGGTATGCCCCAAAGCTGTGCATAGCTGCCTTCCGATGCCTGAAATATGGTGAGGGTCACCAAACCAACTCCTGCACCAAGCCCAGATCCACACCTGCCTGTTGTGCCAACTATGGCGGACCACATCCTGCTAATTACAAGGGATACCTTCTCCATCCAAAAAACAGTGAATCAACAAGAACAAAGCGCACTCCTCCAAGGAATTACACAATAAACAACCAAGCAGGTCACTCTCCAGATCATAATACCTCACATTCAGCAGCACAGGAAGGCACTCGGCCTTCATGTCCAAATCATATCCAGAGGCAGTAAGAACTCGGACTTCATCGCAAGAGCAAACAAGCAAACTCATATGAGCTATAACATCTCCACTTTCAACAATGCTGCAGGAATCCAGCAAAGCAAGCACCTCACCATCTTCCAGAAAGAGGTTTTATCTAGAAACCCAATCCATAATAACGGTTCTCTCAAATGTTTAAAAAATTCAAACCGAATTCCCTCATAACAGCATGGAATGCCAATGGGTTAACGAATAAAATTCTTCAGCTGCAAGAATTCGCAGAGATACAATTCAGACATAATCTCGATCAGTGAATCCCACCTCAGATCATCAAAAAAACGAAGACTAAGAGGTTATATTCTTTATAGGACAGACAGACTTAACTCTAGTGGAGGTGGCACATCTATTTTCATTAAAAATTATTTGAGCCGCAATGCATTGACCATCCCCCAAACTTTAAACCTTGAAGTGACAGGTGTAGAGGTGCACACAAATAACGCAGGCAAACTCAAAATCTATGCAGTCTACAATCCTCCCGTCATTCCACTATTGACAGCAAACTTACTACATCCTCAGATTCCATAATTATAGCAGGAGACCTGAACTCCAAACATGCGGATTGGTTCAGTTTGTCAATCAATTCCAAAGTACGTACCTTAATCAACTACACGTCACTCAACTCGTCAATAGCCGCTGGACCCACTGCAGCCCATCAGCAAGTTCTGACATATTAAGCATAGTTATCCTTAGGAACATCAGATATCAATACCAGCTTTAGGCATTACAAGAGCTTAACTCAGATCATAATCCCATCCTGCTCAAGCTAGAACTCCAGAATCAACTCTCACCATCATACTTTCTTAGCAGGACAAGCTCTCTATGGTTCTCCCAGTCTACATCAGCCCAACACCTGACACTCGCAAAAAAGAAGACATAGACCTAGCTGTAAGCAATTTAACTAGGTAAATCAGGACATCAATAGCATCAGTTACTCAAACCACTGTCTTCCATGCATCCAACTGGATCCCAGAAGAGATAATGGACCTGATTAGGCCCGAAACAAATCCAGAAAGCCATATTACAACACTAGAGACCCTCAGGACAAAAACAACCTGAACAAACAGGATCGAGAAGCCGTTCAGATACACAGGAATTCCAAATGGTAATTCAAACTCATGGAAATCAACCCAGAAGATAACTCCATGTGGAAATTTGTAAAACTCTTCGTACCAAAAGACAACTCCCTTCCCCCTATGAAGACCAATCTTGGAATTGCATACTCAGATGAAACAGTAGAAACCCTAATTGACAATTTGGAAAATCTATGCAGCCTATCTTTTGAAACCCTAAATATTAATCTCATTTAAAAAGTTCATAGTAAAGTTAGAAAAGCTTAAAGATGATTCAGAAATCACCACCGTCACATATCCAACGTAAATAGTCAATACTATATCCCATCTAATGAACAAAAAGGCTCCTGGCCCTGTCAGCATTACCAATAGAATAATAAATCTATTCCCAAGGAAGGCCATAATTCATCTAATTAATATTTCCATTTTAAGATTCCAGTACTTTCTCACTGATTGGAAAATCGCTGACATTATGATATTACACCTCTGAAAGAGCCTGCTAATAACCCATAACTTCCCCAAAGCTACATGCTCATCAGTCTTCTTTCCTTCCTCGGGAAAGTAACAGAAAAGGTCATCATATCAAGACTGCAAAGACGCGAAGCTCTCAACAGAGTGCAACAAATTCACCAACTAACAGAACCTATCACCCATGGTTTTAACTGGCACTTTCACACTGCTGCGTATTTTTAGATGTTGTCAACGCCTTTGATGAGGTCTGGCATCAAGGCCTTCAGACTTATTGAAAACAATATCCCAATTAAACTAGTGAAACTCGTATACTTATACATTAGTGAAAGATACATGCAACTAAAACTCAACCGAATTGTGTCACCAAGGCACAAAATTTTGGCTCGAATACCTCAGGGTTCTCTCCTGGCACCAATACTTTTCACAGCTTACATATCAGCCATCTGTCTTAACTCAAGAACAACCATTACGGCCCTTTTTTCCGACGACACCGCTATTCTAGCAACGTCACTCAGTCCTTGCATAGCAATCACTAGACTCCAAGGAAGTATCAATGTGCTAGACAACTGGTTCACGGAATGGAGGATTCAGGTGAACCCCCTCAAAAGCTCAGTTATGCTGTTCTCTTGAAGAAAGGTCCATTAAAGACGCTTGCTCTCAGGCCAAAAGATTCCATGACAATGAGAGACCAAATACCTTGGGGTGTTACTGGACAAGAATCTCCTTTTTAGAAAACACATCAATCTCATTGGCTCCAAGACTTCCAAAGTCATTTTTCAGCTCTGCCCAATGATCAACTACAAGAGCAAATTAAACTTACAAAATAAATTACTATTATACTGTATGGCCATACGTTCAGTTATTACCTACGCCTCACCAGCATGGAGTCACACTTGATGGTCAAACATTTCAAAACTACAAAGAGTCCAAAATAAATGTCTGAGGTTGATCCTAGACACCCCATGGTTTATCAGAAATTCACAGATTCATCAAAACACCGACATTCCATATATTTCCACCCTTCTCCGCGATCTCGCAGAAAAATTCTTCACCAAGTCTAATTCACATTGAAACCCGTTGATCGTACAAGCTGTCAATTACAATGAAATAGATTACTACAAATATAAAAGACTGAAGGCTGTTCTGCTCCCAACTGATCATACCTAATACAACTTTCCCCAGATGGTGAGTTGAATTGCTCACAAAACTCCCTTTCTCAAATAATCTCATTACAAACAAAGGGGAATATGAAAAGCACTTGTGCTTCACCCATCCTGTCAGTAGCGTTAATGGTAAAAATAAGGATGAACAGACAAAGTGACTATCACTGCAGACCATGAAGCACCTATTGACACAGCTGCACAGAACAAAGAACGAATCCACCGGTGATTCTATGTGATAAGGAAAAATGGTCCACAGTTGTGGAGGTCATGAAAAACTCAAAAATTAATTTCTCTACAGCTAAAAACTCTGATGAAGGAGTCCAAATTCAACCAGTAGGAGCATCATACTACCGCCGACTTACCAAACACCTGTATGAGTTAGAAATTAGAATGTATAGGGTGGAGAAGGATCCCATGCCCCTGGTGCTGGTTAAAATCAGCAAGGACCAAAGAGAAATATATGATTTAAAGTCTGTATATAATCTAGTGATTAAGACAACCACTCAGGTGGAAAGCAACTGCAGGGCAATGCCACCATTGCCAGAAATACGGGCATGCGCAGAAACTTTGCAGAGCGGAGTACAAATGTGTGAAATGCAGGGACAATCACCCTTCTCGCACATGCTCCTAACCACGTGCAACTCCAGTCACATGTGCAAACTGTGGTGGACTACACCCAGCGAATTATAAAGGCTGCACTCTTCATTCAGATAACCTGGTAAGAAACAGAAAAGCTGGCACTTCACCACCTCAAAAGTGTGCAACACCCCTGAAAGGAGGAATCCATCAACGAACATCACATAACTCATATGCTACAGTAGTTACCTCAAAGATCACAAACCAGCAATACCTACTCCCAACAATCAAAACTAAGCTGCCACCCTAGGGGAGATGCTAACGGCCTACAGCAAGACCAACCCTAATCAAAGTGATACAAACAAGTTCCTGAAAAACACTCAGGTAATATTCTCAGTGATAAGCAAAGACTAATACGCTCACTTCGAATAATTTCATACAGATCGCATCATGGAATGCTAACGGTCTGAGCAACAATCTCCTGGAACTACAAGAATTTATCGTACGATAAATTCAGGTCGCTTGGTGTCGCACGGATTAGATCGTCGGCTTGTCGAGGGCTCCTGAAAAGATCAGTATTATTTTGTGTTAACATTAGATATTTTACCAGAATTTTAAGTAGTATTGTTTGCTTTTTGTTTCTTGGTGTGTCTGTGCAATTTTTGCGTGTTTTCTGTTATTTTAATTATTATTTTTAAGAAAAGATAGCGTACACATGGCACCAATAAAGAAAAAAATGGCGGCCAGGTCGGCATGCTTGCTTAAGTGTTTTGATGTAAAAGAATTTATGCAATGTGCTGTCTGTGAGATGTATGCCTTGCGAAGAGCGGTAGGAGTCTGGTTAGAAAGTGATAGTGGAGTTAATATGTGTAGAAAGTGTAAAGAGAATGAGGACTTCAAGCGTGTTTCGTGTATCGAGACTGATATCGTTAACGGTAGTTAGAATGTAGAAAATGGCGGTGTGCTAGAGAATTGCGTGGTAGTGCCAGATAGGTGTGAGAGCGTCGCTGAAAGTGTAAATGAAGGTAGAAACACCGAAGGAATGGATGATTTGATCGATAATGAAAATGGTGAGATAAATGCGAGTAGCGAAATTGCCCGTTTAAATGACGTGATACACAGAGCCAAACGACAACTGGAGCGTATGCAAAAATGTGTGTTGAACGTACCGACAAATAACCGGCGGAAGTCTGTGACGGCAAATAATAGAATGTACGTAAACGTCAATAAAATGAAGGAGCGAGTGCTGTATGGGGATTCGCTATTAAGAGGCGTAATAATTGAGAGTTTAACGAAGTCGTACCAGCCGGGTGCGAACATAAAGGACGTCAGCGAATCTATTCGACTGCAAAAACAGAGGGTGAAAGAGATGATAATAGTGGCAGGAACGAATGATTTGAAAGAGGACAAAATGGAAATGATAGAGGATGTGAGGGAGTTGTTTGAGGTAGCAAAAGAGAAGAGTGAGAGAGTTAGGATGGTGAGTATCTTACCGCGGTATGACAGCGAAGTGTTTAGAAGGAGGGCCATAATTGCCAATGACTTTATGCGTGGGTTATGCATGGAGAGTGGTGTGGAATGAGTTCGATGGGCGAAAGGACTTATATAAGATGGATGGGTTACATTTGAATGGAGTTGGTGTACGGAGACTTGAAAGAGTGTTGATGAATGATGTGGAAGTGGATGTACAGACTCAGGGAAACTAGATTTATTAAGAGGGGGGGGAGTAGATATGCAGACTTTAGGGGGGGGCAGTTAAGTGTATGAATGAGTATATTATGCCCGGGCGAGTACGACAGACAACAAATCAGAATGGGATAATTAGTATAAGGAATCAAAGTAGGGATGGGACAAATGGGCTTCTGCGATTCATGTACACTAATGCTAGGAGTATTAGGAACAAGAAGGAAGAGTTTTTGGCCATGGTTGGCACTTCCAGGCCACAGGTTGTCGGTATTAGTGAAACATGGCTGACAGAAGATGATAAAGCTAGTGGGATTGAATGCGATGGGTATAGCGTGTTCAGGAGTGACAGGGTGAATAAAAAGGGGGGAGGAGTGTTATTGATGATAGCTGATGAGCTTCAGCCAAGGAGTATAGAAGTTGAACTGCAGGATGGGGAAAAAAGCACATTTGAGGCTGTTTGGTGTGAGACACAATCTAGCAGAACAAAATATACAATTGGGTGCTGCTATAGACTGGGTGATGGAGTGGATGGTGGGAATAGTATGCATAAGCAAATAGAAGAAATGAATGGAAGGAGGGTAATTATTATGGGTGATTTCAATTATGGTAACATTGACTGGAAAGAGGAGAGGGCACATGGGAGGAAGGAATTGGATTTTATGCAGTTATTAAGAGACAACTATCTACGGCAACATGTATTGGAAAATACCACGGAACAGAGAGTGCTGGACCTAGTAATTGCAACTGAGAATGTAGCTGTAACGAACATGACCATGTTCCACCAACTGGTGAGAGTGACCATAAGGTCATGACTTGGGAGGTGGCTAAAGGAGTCGAATTTACAATTAAGACAGGGTATATGTGGAATTACCGGGCTGGTAAGTATGACAAGCTTAAGTGTGTGCTTGGCTCAATGCCATGGCATGTAAAACTGCAAGGGCTGGATGTTGATGGTGCATGGGAGGTGGTTAAGAACTGTTTGCAGGAGGCAATGGTTGACTGTATACCAAGCGTCCGAATAATAAATCAGGTAGGGGTTAAATGGATGAATAACACTATTAAGCTTGAGCTGCAAAAAAAGAAACAATTGTGGAGGGAATTTAAGGAGAAGGGTGACCATCAGGTGCATGAACAGTATAAAGCTCAGGCCAGGATGGTAACAAGGGTGGTAAGAAAAGCAAAAGCAGATTACGAAAGGAAATTGGCCATGCAGGCTAAAGAGAATCCCAAACAGTTTTTTCAATATGTTGCAAGTAAAAGGGAAAATGCTCATGGTAGAATGATCTTAAAAAATGCTGAGGGTAGGGAGGTAACTGAATCAGTCTATGTTGTGGAATTACTGAGCGAGTAGTTTGCAAGAGTATATCATCCAGGTGGTGGATTTGCGGAAATGGAGGAACCAACAGCTTATACTGGAATTGTGATGAATGAGGTAGAGGTAACTAGTCTATTACAGAACCTCAATGTCAATACATCTGTGGGATTGGATGGTATACCAGCTCGTGTCGTACGTGAAGCGGCCAAAGAATTGTCAGTGCCCTTGACCATTATGTTTAATTTGAGCCTCACGACTGGGTCAGTCCCAAGGGGGTGGAAAGAGGGGAAAATAGTTCCACTGCACAAAGGTGGTTCCAAGGCTGCTGTTGAAAATTACCGGCCAATCAGCATAACAGGAATCATTATCAAGGTCTTAGAGAAAATAGTCAAGAGGAAAATACAAGATTGGATAGAAGAAAATGGGATACTGTATCGGGGACAGCATGGTTTTGTGAAGGGTAGGTCATGCCTCAGTAACTTGCTCATGTATTATAACACAGTGACGGCTGAACTGGATAAGGGTAATGGGTTTACAGTGATTCTGCTGGACCTTGCTAAGGCCTTTGACAGGATACCACATGGAATTCTAATCAGTAAATTGCAGCATATGGGACATAGGGTTGGTGAGATGGATAGGAGGGTGGTTGACGAAGAGATATCAGAGAGTGGTTTACTCAGGAGTAGAGTCCACAAGACGGCCTGTGACTAGTGGTGTACCACAAGGATCTGTTCTTGGACCACTGCTGTTTAATTTGTTCATAAATGATATAGGAAAGGATCTGAGAGGAACAGTTCATTTGTTTGCGGATGATGCGAAGTTGGGTAGGGCAATAGTGAATGCAGATGACGTCAAAATTTTGCAGGATGATTTGGATAGATTGGAGGTCTGGGCTAGGGAGAATGGATGTCAATTTAATGTGGCAAAATGTAAGGTTATGCATTTTGGGGTGAAAAGATGGGAGGCAGTTTACTGCATTGGTGGAACCGTGCTCCAGGAAATTGATGAGGCACGAGATTTAGGAGTGTTGGTGGATAAGGAATTGAAATTTAGGGGACACATTGCAAAAGTGGCCAAATCAGCTCATCAAATCACTTGGTTGCTGAAGAATACGTTGACAAGCAGAGACAAGCAGGTTATTGTTCCTCTGTATCGAGCCTTGATAAGACCTCATCTCGACTACTGTGCTCAGATTTGGTCACCTAGGTTTCTTCTTGATGGGGAGGAGGTGGAGAGGATCCAGAGGCGAGTGACCAAGATGATAGCAGGTCTGTGGAATGAACCGTATGAGAACAGGTCGAGGATTTGTGGGTTGCAAAAATTGGTTGATAGGCGGAGGAGGGGAGATATGATTGAGACATTCAAATTACTGAAGGGTTTCTATAAAATTAATTCAGAAGATATTTTTGAGAACAGGGCTGGTTGTGGGAGGACTAGGGGACATCCATGGAAACTGGGCAAAAGTGTGGTTAGTAAAGGTGTTAGAGCTGGGTTCTTTACTTTTAGAGTAGTGAATGAGTGGAATGCGCTCCCTGAGTCTGTGGTGGATGCTGTGACAGTGAATGAGTTTAAGGCGAGGTATGATAGATACTGTATGAATGTCGAATAGTTGTGATGAAAATGATTTGGGGCCTCCCTCGATGAGTCTAATGACTCCCTGGAGTTGCCCGTAATAATAATAATAATAATAATAATAATAATAATAATAATAATAAATTCTTGTACGTACGGTAAACTCTCTCTAAATCAGCGAGTCTCACCTCGGCCCTGTGACAACTCCACATTAAGGTACTACACACTACTTAGGAATGATATAGGAGGAGGCACGGCTATCTTCGTTAAAAAAGACATAAGATACAACGAGATCAAGAAGACAATAACTACAAACCTGGAAGAAACTGAAATAGAGATACGTACCAACAACGTAGGTAACCTAAAGCTTATTCTGTCTATAACGTTCCTGGCAAACCACTCCTAGCCTCTGTTCTCTCCCAGCTCCTCGACACAAACGAAGCAAAAATAGTGGCCGGAGACCTAAATGCAAAACTTCCCGCATGGAACAGTAGAAACTCCAACAACAATGGGAGGATCCTACCCAAGTTCGCTATGACAAGAAACATCATAGCAGGCCCCGCCGAACCAAACCACTATGGACCACTGGGCAGACCTGATGTACTGGATATAGCCATCTTCAAGAACCTCGCACCAATTCCAGTTACAGGTTGTTAATTATCTTAGCTTGCACCACAACCCGGTAGTGCAGCGAGAGATGCACTTAAAGCCCACAGTAACAAACTATGGGTAGGCCAATTTGGCTCCATATCACCTGGTGATCAAACCATCTGGAAGCTGCTGAGAAAAATCGAAACCAAAAACACATTTCTTCCACCTCTCAAATCTGATCTGAACATTGTTTACAAAGATTCAGAAAAAGCTGAAACTATAGCTAAAAGTTTGAAAAACAGTGTAGCCCTTCATGCGATAATCTAAATTTCAATCATGTTTTCAAAGTCCACCGCCACGTCAGACACATATTAAAACGGTCTGATACCTGTACCAGCCAATTCACATCTACTTCTCCAGCTGAAATATATGACATTATAAAGAACAAAAAAGCTCCTGGGCCTGACAGCATATCCAACAAATTTATTAAACTGCTACCCCGAAAGGCCATTGTACATCTTACAACAATAATAAATGTTACACAAGAAATGTGTTTTTACATTATGGAAAATACCTAAGAATAGCGATCAGACTTAACCGACTTTGCTGCGAGTCTTCCGGTATTGCACTATGTGCTAGGGTCACTTGCTTTTGCTCACGCCAGTGGTCGCCAATACTTTATAGTTTACTATATTCGGCAAGAAACTCTCTGATTCCAATCTTTGAGTTTCTTATTCGGTTTTAAAACTATGTGGGATTTAATATCCCCTTAATTTAAATAAATGCTATGTTCAGGTTCAAGTACTTTCCCTCTGCATGGAAATTGGCAGGCGTGTTCCTATTGATAAGCCTGGCAAGGATTCTCAGCAGCCTCAAAGTTATCGTCCCATAAGTCTGATTTCTAATTTGGGAAAAACTGCAGAAAAAGCTATCTGCTTTCCAGAATTCAACTTTCATTAAAAAAGTTAGAACATCCTTCCTGCAGAACTATTTGGTTTGATCCAGTTTCACTGTACCACTGAACAAATTCACAGACTAATTGAGTTCATTACCACACGTTAGAATTGGCACCAGTACACCAGAGCAGTGTTTCTTGACTTAGAAAAGGCATTTGACAAACTATGGCACTGGACTACTATACAAGTTGCTTTTAGCCATCATTCCATTAGATCTAATCTAAATTATAGTCATTTCTTAGTGGCAGACGAATGCAAGTCAAACTAAATCATATATTATCTACCCAGCGACGAATCTTGGCAGGAGTGCCTGAAGGGTCCCTATTGGCGCCTATACTTTTCTCGATTGACGTGGTGGCCATATCGCACAATCCAATGTCATCTATCATTGCCCTATACGCGGACAACACAGCTATACTAGCCAGATCTATTAAGCCGCACCATGTTACCAAGAATGCAAGAAAACCTGCTGAAATTAGAGCACTGGTTCTCAGAATGGAGATTGCAAGTAAACTCTCAGAAGAGTATCGCCATGCTCTTCACTAAAACTCAATATCTCCCAAAGATGACATCTTTCTATTTAATATCAAGATTCCCTGGAAAGCAGAAGTGAAATATCTCGTTGTACTGCTGGACAGAACTTAACCTTCAGTCCACACACAAAAGCCTCATGTACAAAGGCATAAAAATTATTGCACAACTTTAATCTCTTATGAATAGGAATAGCAAGCTGGATACCAAAATTAAAATCTCCATGATTCGACCTATTATTACTTATGCGTCCAGCCTGGAGCCACACCTCAAGTATAAATATCCTCAAACTACAGAGAGTGTAAAACAAATGTTTCTGCATAATCTTAAACGAATCGTTGTATATCAGAAATGTCCAACTCCACCGGGATACAAATATCCCCTACATCTCTTTCCTGCAATCTTCAGCAGTAAAGTTCTCAGCAATGTCTTCACACCCAAATGAACTTGTACACAAGCAGCATATTATGACGAAACACATTTCTCCAAATATAGGAGACCTAAGGCCATTCTAATTCCTAACAAGGATCTATTTATTCATATGGAGTTTCCTCCCTTTTCTCCCCCGTCCCTATTGGGGCGAATTGAGCCTCCTCATGGGGGTTAAGTATTTATGGCTGTAGATCCGTGTGTGTTCACGGGGCTGGTTTGCCTACTTGCGGGATGAAAAATCCCAGATAAACTAGAGTAAAACCCTGCTGCCCATGCCCACGACCGGCTAACTTGGCTATGGCTGATGAAGATCCTTCAGCTCCTCATGTCGGCGACGGGAATCGAACCTAGGACACTCTTTCCCCAGGCATATGGTTGCGAAGCGCAAAGCCACTAGGCTAACCGCGTGGACACAAGGATCTATAACTCGCACCCACCTGTGCAGAGCACTTAGCTCGTATACTTTACCCTACACAGCAACCTTATCAGATAGCAGGGATTGTAAAAGCATTTTGCTTCACCCTTACAGACAGCAACGTCTTGCGTCTTGGGAATTCTGATTTTACGACGTTGCAGGAACTGATTGTTTGCTTCAATGAATTTTGGAGATTGAGTAATGTTGTAATGAGAAACACTTAGTGTAGCTACTAGATCAGGGATGGCCATCCTATGGCGCATGCGCCAAAAGTGGCGCATCGCATGATTAGAAGTGGTGCACTGAACCCCAGAGAAAAATTTAAAAAAATTTTCTATACGATTTATATATATATATATATTTACATATAGTAGGTTTATTCCTGAAATTTAATTGATCATTAGCAAAGCTTTCGTAATGAGGATGTTTGGGTTGTGTGTGTCTATATATATATATATATATATATATGATTTTTAAACTTATAGAACTGTATTAGGCCTTCATGAAAACAGTAATATTATCTTAAACTTGTAGAACTGTTTTTGAATAGAAAACGATAAAATCATTTAAATAAATTATTTAATAATAAGCTTTACTTTTTGAGATATTTTTTTTTAGAGTCAGTTACCCATTACTTTGCAAAAGAAAATGAGCAGAAGGTGATAGCAAGCGCCAGTTTAATCAACTGTAGGAAAATGAGTTCTTATTTATTGCGGGTCCTTCAGGAAAACCGTTGTGCATTGATTGTGAAAGCACTTTCTCAGATAATAGAAGACATGATCTTAACAGACACTATAGAAAACATCAAGCTGAATTAGAAGAAAAACTGAAGTTAGTTCCTGGGTCTGAGTTGCAGAAAGAATATGTGGTTAAGAAAAAGGAAGAAATAAAAAGGAGGCAAAATATATTTGTGAAACGAAGTTACCGGGTGGAGATTGAACTGCCCACTCAGTCTCCAAAAGCTAGATAGGGTATAAAGGCCTCGCCTACTCCCTATTAGGGAATAAAAAAAAGGCGTTAGTTGATTTTTTTTTTTTTTTGAACGAAGTTGTGAAAGTGTGGCAATTATGAAATTGCCTTTGTGTTGGTTAAAAAACACAAGCCTTTCTCTGATGGAGAGGAAGTTGTTAAGCCCTGTCTCGA
Source organism: Typopeltis vanoorti (assembly GCF_054136105.1). Classification (NCBI taxonomy): domain Eukaryota; kingdom Metazoa; phylum Arthropoda; class Arachnida; order Uropygi; family Thelyphonidae; genus Typopeltis; species Typopeltis vanoorti. Next base: position 12,396,208 of record NC_143565.1, on the reverse strand, counting down.
AAAATTTGTAAAATGTCTTGGTGATAAGAATGTTGAATGAAAAGTAAACCAAATTGCTCTGTCCAAGCAAACAATTACAAGACTCGTCGAAGAACTTTCCCATGATGTTATTGAGTAATTGAAAGACCATGTTCATGCTTGTTCTTTCTTTTCTTTAGCGTTGGACGAATCAGCTGACATATATGATGTAGCCCAATTAAGAATTTTTATAAGAGGAATTGATGGTCATTTTAACATCTTTGAAAAACTGATCGGTCTTGAATCACTTCATGGAAAAACAAGAGGGTCAAACATATTTGACAAAGTAAAGTCATGTCTAGAAAATCAACAACTAGTAAGCTCATCAGTGTTTGCACTGATGGAGCACCGTCAATGGTAGGTAGAGTTTCTGGGACTGTAACTTTACTTGAAAGGTTTTTAGGTCGTTCTCTACTAAAGTATCACTGTATTATACATGAAGAATCTTTGTGTGGAAACACTCTAAATTTGAAGCATGTCATGACACCAGTTGTAAAGTGTGTGAATAAAATTTGAGCAAGAGGGTTAAACAGAAGAGAATTCAGAGAATATTGTGACCTGCTAGATATGGAATATGGTGAACTCATCCTTCATTGCGAGGTGCGCTGGCTTTCTAAAGGACAAGTTCTCAGTAGATTTTGGAAGCTGAAAGAAAGTGTTCGTAATTTTCTGGAAGAGAAAGATGAGCTGCATGAGGAAAAAGCCCTGTTGTGTGATGAGAAATAGCTATTTGATTTAGCATTTTTAGTTGATGTTACCAGCCACCTCAATGATCTAAATTTGAAACTGTAGGGCAGGAACAAATTGTTTCCTAGCTTAGTAAATGACATCAGTGTATTCAAAATTAAATTAAAACTGGTCATCTCCCAGTTAGAAAACGGGAATTTAAGTCAATTTCCATTTAAAAGAAAATAGTGAATCTGTTGAAGATAATGGCAACTTTACAGAATATACTGAGAAACTCAGATTATTGCAAGAGTTCTTCAACATCATTTTAGCGATTATGCCGAAGAAGAAGAAGACTGCATACTTGCATTTATAAATCCCTTTTCACTTACTGAACAAAAAATCTTGACGATGCCTAATAACATACAAATGAAACTTATTGATCTCAAAACCAATTCTTTGTTGAAAATGAAATTTAATGAACTTCCATCACTCCCAGGTGCTTCTGATGTAATTAATTTGTGGCGATCGTTGCCCTGTGAACATTTTCCAGACCTGAGAAAATTTGCTCAGGGTTATATCTGTCGTTTCGGAACTACATACAGATGCGAACAAGCATTTTCATCAATGAAAATGATTAAGAACAAACTACGGTCGCGACTGACTGATTCAAATTTGAAAAACTGTTTGATGCTTTCTATAACTGATTTAACTACAAACACTACAAGCTTAGCAAAAGCAAAGCAATTTCAAAAGTCTCAATAAAATATAATAAATTTAGTTTAATCCTTTATCCAAGTGTGAGCAAACAATGTTTGCGCCTGAAAGTATCTTCAGGACTGGGGTAAGGTGGTACAACACCAGGGCACTCCTTGCAAAGGTGGAGCAAGCTACCAACTCTCCTATCTCAGTATCTCCCATAATGCAAAACACATCTCCTTGCGGATATGTCTAATGTTATGCATTAAGGGAAGGGCCACAACACAGACTAGTTTCGACCTTTAGTGAGGTCTCTTCAGTGGGAACCTATAGGTCATCTCTACCTATAGGTAGAGATGACCTGCTAATGCTTCTGCCTGGTATCTCTACTTGGGCCTGGCTCCCACTGAAGAGACCTCACTAAAGGTCGAAACTAGTCTGTGTTGTGGCCCTTCCCTTAATGCATAACATTAGACATATCCCCAAGAAGATGTGTTTTGCATTATGGGAGATACTGAGATAGGAGTGTTGGTAGCTTGCTCCACCTTTGCAAGTAGTGCCCTGGTGTTGTACCACCTTACCCCAGTCCTGAAGATACTTTCAGGTGCAAACTTTGTTTGCTCACACTTGGATGAAGGATTAAACTAAATTTATTATACTGTAACCAAGTGAGAAATAAGCTTTCAACGTCTCAATAAAATAATTAATGTTTATCTTGTCTTTATATGAAATCTTTTTATTTAAAACTGCTAAAATTGTCTATATTACCATATATATAATAAATAATTTATGCATACTTGTTAAACATATCCATATTACCATATTTTAAAAGGGATGAAAAGTGGTATAAGTTTGCATGGCACATCTTAACTTAAAAATGAAAAACTTGACGCATGAAGTATAAAAGGTCAGCCACCCCTGTACTAGATTAACTAGTAGAGACGCGATTGAAGTTATTAAATTGTGGACAATATAAAAACAATAATACAGGTAAGTAGTCTGTAATTATAACAAGGGGGGGGGGCTCTTAGGTCTTATCGCCGTTATAGTCGCCATTGTTGATTCACTTATTAAAAGCAACTGATTTTTAACTATATCTCTGGCTGAACCATGAGCAAAGATGAAGATAATGTTTACATTGAGTCACTCAACAAAGGATGGGCGATCAGCATTCTCAAAAAGATACTGAAAAAAGTAGAAAATGAGTGGCCCGGCAGCCTAAATTTTTACTCCTTGCTAGCTGAAGTTGAGGAGTGCAAGGACACAGCCCAGATAAAGGAGAAGCTAAACTTGGTTATTTCTGCTCCCCCAGACTTTGAGGAGGTTCGTGCGTGCAAGAAACGTAAAACCATCGACGCAGAATCTCCCATGTATTTTGCTATGAATGAGAACACTCCCTGTTCTGATCGTTCGGCCTCCCCCAAAGAAAGGGTACCACAGATTGTCCTCTGTGATAAGAAAAAATGGACACACTTACGATCCACTGTGATAGACCTACAAATACAGTTCATCTCGGCCAAAAATATGGACGATGGCATTAAAATTCTGCCAACTACTGTAACGGATTTCAGAAAACTGACAAAAGAGCTGAATTCAACCAACACACAATACCACACCTCTCTTGTTTCGGAGAGAAACCTGAAAGTGGTCCTACAGGGTGTCACAGAACATATTACTACAGATGAAATAGAGGCCGACCTCCGTCTCCAGGATCTGCTACCTATCAAGGTCAGTAGGATGACCAGAGCGAACAAAACTCCTATGCCTCTTGTCTTAGTGGAGATACATAAAGCCTACAAAAATATTTACGACCTTAGAGCATATTGTGGACTCCGAATCACCCCAGAGCCTCTGAGGAAGAAGGCTTCAATGACACCTAGGGCAATGCCATAGGTGTCAAAGATTTGTTCATGCTCAGAGACTCTGCAAGGCAGAGTACAAATATCTGAAATGTGCAAAGAGTGACCCGAGTAACATCTGCCAAAAGCCCAAAACTACACCGGCTAAAAATGTGCAAACTGCGGCGGCCCTCACACAGCCAACTATAAAGGTTGTATTCAAAATCCTAAAAACAGACTATCGGAAACAACCAGATTCTCTTCCCCCCACAGCAGGTCTATGCTAGAGGTCAGCACATTCCTCCAAAGATCAGCAAAAATGCTCAGAAACCCATCTACCAAAATCAGAGGTCTTTAAAAGACCAATTCAACAACAACAGACAAGGACATAGCAGATGTAGTTTGTACTAAAAAGACAACTCAGGATCAACCTGCACCGCACTCTACTATGACAGATATCATCACTGCTTCTCTAGTAAATATGCTGCTCGACTCTAGCAGATCCAATCCCTTACCATCCTCCACTAAAAGATTCCTAAAGGATACTCAAACCATCATCACAGTGCTCACTCATCAACAGCAATAAATTAAAACCAGAATCATTACAGATCATTGTGTGGAATGCCAACGGACTAAGAAATAAAACCTTGGAACTCCAGGACTTCACCCAAAGACATCAGCTGGATGTACTGTTGCTAAACGAAACCCATCTGAGACTTGCTGACAACCCCAAACTTAGGGTATATCGGCTATACAGAACAGACTTATTGTCCCACAGAGGCAGCGACACAGCTATTTTTCATTAAGAATTACATGAGTCATCACTCTATAAATATCCCCCTACCACTAATCTTACTCATTACTGATCTCTATGTCAGATTACTGACATAGAGATTCTCGCTAGCTCAGCTGGTAAGCTAAATATCTTCGCAGCATATAATCCTCTGCGAAAACATTACTGTCGACAGATCCGAATGCCATATCGGACAACAGGGAGCCTGTCATCATGGTCGGCGATTTCAATGCTAAGCATCCTATCTGGAATAGCCATTCAACCAATAAAAATGGACACATACTAGCAAAGTATATAGAATCGAACAACGTGGTCATGGCAGGTCCCACTGAACCTATCAATCACAAAACATGGTTGGGCTGATGTATTGGACATAGTCATACTACAGATTTTAAGACTTCAGTAGAGTATAGCCACAATTAATGACTTATCTTCCGATCACAATCCAATACTGTTAAAGTTGGGAAACCAAGAAAAACTGTTACCTCCACTCATTCACACCATGGGGTAAGTTGTACAAGGTATTCCCGAAATATATTGGTCCTGTGCCGCTTATTAAATCCAAAGATGAAATTGAAATAGTTGTAAAAGATCTAACAAAACAAATAAACACAGCTGTTGCAGCAGTTACTACTTCCATAACTACCCTCAGACCCAACTACTTGCCAGATGATATCATGCACCTTATCAGGGAGAAAAACAGGGCAAGGAGATATCACAACACTCGAGCACCTCAAGACAAATGAATCTTAAACAGACTCAACTCTGCAGTAAGAGATGCCCTTACACCCCATAGAAGTCAATTTTGGGAAGAAAAACTGACTTCTATCTCTCCCGATAACCACTCCATATGGAACCCAATCAGAAATATCAAGAACAAAAACAAATCTCTTCCCCTCCCTCTCCAAACAGATCTTGGCCTCATCCAAACTGATGCAGATAAAGCCGAAGCAATAGCAAAAAATTTAGAAAAGCAATGCAAACCCTCATATGACCACCTTGACTTCAATCATATATAAAAGATCCATCATAAAGTCAGATGTTCTCTCAAATCTTCTGTCACATGCTCCAGTCCAATCTCACCCACTTCACCTGCAAAAATATATGATATAATCAAGAAGTTCAAGAATAAAAAGGCTCCTGGACCTGACAGAATCACCAACAAGGTGATAAAACTACTAACCCCCCCCACACACACACTATTTTACATCTGACTAACATAATAAACTCCATCCTCCACTACAAATATTTCTCTTCTCACTGAAAACTTGCAGACATAATGCCAATCCATAAGCCTGGAAAGGATCTGCGATTACCTCAAAGTTACAGACCAATCAGCATCATCTCAAATTTCGGCAAAATTGCGGAGAAAGTTATTCTTACCAACCTCCACGAATCAGTACACAAGCTGAACATTCTTCCTGAGGAGCAGTTTGGGTTCTGTCAATTTCAGAGTACCACACAACAGATATACAAATTAGTGGAATATGTCACCATGGGATTCAACTGGCGTGAATGTACTGGGGCTGTTTTCCTTGACATAGCCAGTACATTCGATAAGGTTTGGCATTATGGTTTGCTATACAAAATGATAGTGACTGTAATACCAATGGGAATGATTCATTTAATCAAGGAGGATTAAATAAAGGATTTAAACTGAGGAGCAGTTTGCGTTCTGTCAATTTCACAGTACTATGCAACAGATATACAAATTAGTGGAATATATCACCACTGGCATGAATGAACTGGGCTGTTTTCCTTGACATAGCCAGTGCATTCAATAAGGTTTGGCATTATGGTTTGCTATACAAAATGATAGTGACTGGAATACCAATGGGAATGATTCATTTAATCAAGTCATACCTCTATGATAAGGGCTTGCAAATTAAGATAAACGGTACAATATCAAAACAAAAACGCATCTTGTCTGGAGTCCCACAAGGATACTTACTGGCACCGATCCTGTTTTCTGTATTCAGTGTGATATCACCCATAACCTATTGTCATCTATCACATCCCTACACATGGATGATACAGCGATATTAGCCAGATCTTTAAAGCCGCACCTAGCCATCAAGAAACTGCAAGAAAACCTACTGCTAATATCAAACAATACTTTGCCAAATGGCGACTCCAAGTGAATCCTGAGAAGAGGGTAGCCATGTTGTTCTCCAGAAGATCAATGCTTCCTACAGGAGCCATCATCCTATTTAACACAAAACTCGAATGGCTAACTGAGATCAAATATCTTGGTTACTATTAGACAGGAAGCTGAATTTCAGCTCCCATGTGAACACTCTATGCTTAAAGACATCAAAAATCATAGCCCAGCTCTATCCTCTATTCAACAGGAATAGCATTCTGAACACCAGCACTAAACTACTTTTATATAAATTGATCATTCGTCCTATAACCACCTATGCCTCTCTGGTTTGGAGCCATACTGCTAATACCAATAAGCTAAAGTAGCAACGTGTGCAAAATAAATGCATAAGAATGATAGTAATAGGGAATGCACTAGTAACAAGATCAAGATCAAGATGAGATAAGGAATCGTGAAATGTTGATATGATGACGTCATTGTGTGACGTCATGAGTTTGGAATGTTTGCAATTTTTCTATGGGATGCAGTAGTGACAAGATCAAGATAAGATAAGGAATCATGACGTAATTAGTTGTTGATATGTGTTTGGAATGTTTGGAATTTTTCTGGGGACCATCTGTGTGTGTGCCATCACGTTTGTTTTGTTCGCGTATGGAAATTATGGGTGATGATTAGAGATAAGGATTCGTGTCGTGATTGGTGGTGCGCTTCTGACAAGAACAAGATAAGATAAGGATTCGTGTCGTGATTGGTGTTGCAATTCTGACAAGATCAAGATAAGATAAAGAATCGTCACGTCATTTGTTAGTTGTAAATAAGTGACGTTGTTGTTTTGAATGGAAAAGGGAGATATATTAGTGGATAAGGAATTTGGTGGGACACTTCTGACAAGAACAAGATAAGATAAGGAATCGTGACGTGGATGTGTGTTGTTATCAGATGAAGATAAGTCACGTCATTTGTTAGTTGTAAATAAGTGACGTTATTGTTTTGAATGGAATAGGGAGATATATTAGTGGATAAGGAATCATGGCGTGATTGGTGGGACACTAGTGACAAGATAAAGATCAAGATAAAATAATGAATCGTGACGTGGATGTGTGTTATTATAGATTTTGGAATGTTTGGAATTTCGCTGGGGCCCTCATCTGTCAGGGATATCACGTGTTGTTTCTTTCGTTTATTGCATTGTGGGTGATATTTAGAGATAAGAATCGTGACGTTATGTGTTTGGAAATTTCTCGGGAACATATGTCTCTCTGTGATATCACATGGTGTTTTGGTTTGGCTATGGAATTGTGGGCGATGTTTTTGAGATAAGATATCTTGGAATTTTCCCAGACTGACACACATCCGTCGTGGTCGTCATGTTTTGTCTTTGGTTGTCTATAGATGGGTGTACTAATTTTCCAATGCATTTTAGGGTATTTCTTTCCTGTAAAAGGGTGGAAATTCTTAGATTAGATTCGTGATGGCGGCTTTATTTAGGTTTTTCTGAATGATTTAATTATATGGCCGTGGTGTCCCTCAAACATACACTTTTTTTTCCTCCCAAGTTTTCATTATCAGTTGGAGGTGACATTAATAAAAGATAATTCACAAATGACAACCTCTTTTTCGAATTAACGTTATCTTGTTTACAAATGTTTGGGTAATGATTTTTTTTTTTGGTTTACATGAAGAGAAAAAAAACAAACAGGATTTTCAAGATAAATGGAGACTTAAAAGGTTACAATAATTTTTTTGTATGTAGTCTAGAAATTCTAATGATAATTTAAATTTACTTACAGTTTTACAGAATGATTTTTCTTAATGCAAATAGATATTCCTAAATAGGTAAATTTTTATCCACACCACAACACACAAACACACAATCTTGAAAGAAAGAAATTTCTGTAATAACCTGAAAAGCTATTTGACTTTTGGTACACTGTATTCCTTTACATTAAGTCATACGATGTTTTATGATGTGACTATATGTTTTTAGCATTCACATGATTCGTTCATTGTGACACACATATCCTAAGTCGTGTGTTTTTCATGAGTAATATCCGGCCGCGAGCAGTAACTCCAAATCGTGGTATTCACCTTTTTCATGACTCATATTCTCTCTTTGATGTTTTGCGCGGTTTTATCAGTTCGGAGAAGTACGACTATTTTTCTAGCGTAAAATTCTTATGATACATATACTAAAATTATTCATTTCTGACTAAGGATTTTATACGGTTATTGTTTTCAAGTAGATGGCTTATTTGTTTGTTTACATTTTGTGTAGCTAGGAAACTGGCTGGTCACCAATTTTGTTTCGTAGGTGAGAAATCGTGTGTTTAGGTTGGAACTCTTTGATAGATTTTTGTTTTTGATTTTTGATGGGAAATTATTGCTGTAGTACATTAATGCCTACATTTATTTTTTTTAAAACCAATATTAATTTAACCTATGATTCCTTGTGCTCTTAACATATTTCTATAACTGAAATTTATTTATTTAACTTATTTTTTCTTTAGCATTAGTAATTTTAAGTAACTGATATGCGACAAACAAGGTTTTCAACTCACCATAGCATTTTCTTTTAGAAATTTCTTTTGCCAGCACAACAAAGAAATAGTTATTTCTTATTATTTCAAATGGATATTAGCTCTGTAATATGTACTTTGTTATTTTCTATGTGACCTTTTATATGACTGTAATAATAATCAGCTAACGCCTTTTTTTTTTTTTTTTAATTCCCGTATACGGGAGTAGGCGAGGCCATTGAGCCCTATCTAACTTTTGGAGACTGAGTGGGCAGTTCAATCTCCACTGGTACCCAATCAGAGACAGATGGCCCAAAGCTATCACTAACTAATTAAGCGGTACGCAGTGAAGAGAGACGGCTCAAATGTGCCGCCATCTCGTAGTCCCTAACTCTAACACAATATATTTAATGTCTGAAATAATGTGGGTTCTACGGTCGATTTTCTTGAGTTTACAGAACGAAAAACCCGAGTTTCCGGGAGGAAAAACCTGCTTGCCCGTGCCAGAGTTCGACTAACTCGGGAACCGGTCGAAAAAAGGCTTAGAAAAATTTCCTCTAGTCGCCGACTAGACTCGAAATGAAGTCTTCCTTCGTGCGGCGGTGTGCAAACGCCACATCCACTGAGCTACACAGGCTCGCATGACTGTAATATTATTAACCAATTGTATTTACTGAATCTAACATACAGAAATTAAATAAAGTGAAAAAGACAGTATTTTTTCTTCTTATTCTTCTGTTTTAACATTTGCGCTGATGTTCATAGTGTATGATTTGCCACTGGTGCTTACGTGTAATTCATGTGATTTTTCTCCATGTGACATTTCAAAACAAGTTGAACTATATGGCTATTAAGTTCGTTAATGTTTTTTTTCTCTTCCAATAACAAGTATTATTTGATATATGCATGTTGATTCACTTGATTTTATCTGCACACTATGATACCTGTTTTCTACAGCAATCTTTTTAAGAATTTTAGTAACATGTTGGTTTTAAATATCTAATGGTTCTGTAAAATAGCCAAATTCTAACAGTATTGTAACTTTTTAGGTGAAATCTTCTCCACTAAAATTCTGGCTATTAATTTAATACCCGATTATTCCTTTTGCTTCCAAGAGTTGACACTTTCTTGAAATATGTGAGAGCTTGTATGAACAAATAAGACTTTTAATTCACTGAGTCAAAAAAAAGTCTGGTTAGTTTGTGGCATGATATTTTACAAGGAGAAAAAAAATGTTATGGTCTTACTTAAATTTGTATAACACATCAACGACACCCAATTTGTTCATTTAAATTTCCACATTTTATTTGAATGAATTATTATTTACAAATTGTATTTACTGAATCTAACATACAGAAAATAAATAAAGTGAAAAATTCGATATTTTTTTTGTTCCTTAATCCTCTTATTGTTAAATTTGCACTGTTGTTCAAAGGTTCATCCTATGTTTGTGGAATTGCCATCATATGGTTTTTGACAATGTGACTCTCATCTGAAAGTTAATTTTCATCTAGTGATCGTTAGGAATTTATTACTGTAGTAAAATTAAGGGTTGTGTATTTATTTCTTTGAAAGAAAATACATATACTTCTGAGAATTATTAAAAGCACAGAATCTTTCGTTATGTTTCCAAAAGCATTCAAAAGTACATGTTATGTTTTCACGTTTTGGGCATCCAGTTTCATTTAAATCAAGAACAGGCCTCCCTATTAACCTTGTTAATGTATTTGATTTTTCTCTTCCTTTAGCGAGTCATATTTGATATATGCATGTTGATTCTATCATCCAATTTCTTAGTTTGTCCAGAGATAGTGAACCAATTTCCCACTTCAGCTGATGGTTATATTTTATTAACCAAGAATTCTGTTTTTTAACTCTTTCAGGTAATTCTTTTCAACTACAAGGCGATTTTGTCAATGCATATCTTACAATAAGTCCATGAGAAATACAAATATATTTAGGAAATCGATTTGAATCTTATTCAAATGAAATTGCCAATCAATTATCTCATTGATAACTGAAAATTTGTATTTTTCACCCACTGTCGATTTTTATAATCGTTTTCTTTCATCCCTCTTCTTCTTAGATTACTTCATATGGCAACACGTATAAATAGTGATTTATTATTATTATTATTTTACTCGTTATTAGCTCTGATCTTATATTTTATGTTAACTTTCTGTTACAAAATTCTAAACAATTAGAACTTTTCACAAAGAAACTTTCAAAGAATTTTCTGGCTCACCCATTATATTTACATTACCTAACACAAAACAGCACCTGCAGTGGATGAACAATTACCTTAAGTCCAAAGTCATTAGACTCTATGGTTTTTTCTTATAGTACTGCTTATCCTTACTATATGCCCTACCCTGACCATTCCTTCAAAAATGAGTCTTTTGCTCAGACGACTCAACGACATGCTATCCCATACCGTTGAATATATTGTTGGTGTGTTTTATCTTACCTTGCATGGGGAAAGGTAAAATTTTTACATGTTTTATCTGGAGAGTACAAACATTTTTTCCATACCAAACTTTAAGGGTTAATGTCCGATTATGGGTTAATTATCTGCTATGTCTCTGTAAAACAATCAAATTCTAACAGTACGGATTTTCGATTATGTGAACGAATTGTTTTCAGATAACTCAAACAATGTCAATAGGTAGCATTAGACAATTTCTAAAATAATAAATACATGGATATCAGTTTTCAGCACTTTTTTACCATTCATGGCATTAATTTCGCAGTTGTGATTTTTTTTAAATAATTAAACAGAATTGCATTGAGGCATAAAGTTGTGGATTTAAATATCAAGATCTAATCAAATTAACTGAATAAAAATTCACTGTGGAAAAACAACAACAAAAGCACATATCTTTTTTCATTTAAGTTTACAAATACATATTTTATTTTGCTGAAATACTGTTTACAAGCATATTCACTGAGAGAAATTGGAAACATTTAATTACCTAAAAATATTTCACAATATTTGGTTTAGACTCTTAACATTTTCCAAAGAGTTCAATGAATAAAATTTTTGTTACTGTTTCTTGGTTACATTACATCAAAATAGTTGGTCACACAAAACAGTTTTTAAAATAGATACCATGGTAAGCACACGTCCATACATTTGATACTGTGTCAGTCTGGAAAGGACACGATGCCTCCCTAAATATTCTGCGTATTCTTTTGTCACCAAATGTACACAAACAGTTTTTGTAAAATGTTCGTAAATGTCCCAAAATAAGGAATCTTTATCGAATTGGATAAAATCTTAAAAGTCTAATTTTACCATTGATGAATAAACAGTAGTATAAGGAAAAAACAAATGAGTCAAGTGTCTTTGCAGTTACAGCAATTTGTTCATCCCATGCAGCTATCGTATTGTGTTGTGATTGTTTTGTATAGGGAAAGTAAAGTAAAATAATGGGTGAGCCACAAAAGTCATTGAAATTTTCTTTCTTCAGGAAAATAGCACGAGACAAAACTCTTCACATAGCTCTAAAGGATGAAACCGATTATTATTTTAGAAGACGCATACATTGTGATGTATTTATCCAGGATCACTTGATAAAAGTCATGTAGGAAGTGGTCTGATATCCTTGGCTACTTGCGAAGAAGAGTTGACTATGAAATGGACCTCGGTGAGTGTTATATTCTGAAATGCCAAGATGGGGAACTAATACTTGATGATATATGAGCTGATGGAAGTAAAGTTTTTTCTATTAGTTGTGAAGAAACTGAGAGAATTTCACCAAAAATGTATGACATTGATAATTATTTACTATTTTTGGAAACTGAATTACCAGCTATTCATATCATGGGGAAAATTATCGCTTAACATTTAAATTCATCAATGGTAAAATTAGTCTTTCAAGATTTTATCCAATTCGATAAAGATTCTTTATTTTGGGACATTTAATAACATTTTACAAAAACTGTTTGTGTATATTTGGTGACAAATGATTACACAGAATGTTTAAGGAGTCATGGTGTCATTTCCAGACTGACACAATATCAAATGTATGGAAGTGTGATTACCATGGTATCTGATTTAAAAACTCTTTTGCGTGACCAACTATTTTGATGTAATGTAACCAAGAAACAAGGAGTAACAATAATTTTATTCATTGAACTCTTTGGAAAATGTTAAGAGTCTAAACTAAATATTGTGAAATATTTTTAGGTAATTACGTGTCGAATTTTTCTCAGTGAATATACTTGTAAATAGCATTTCAGCAAAATAAAATATAGGCATTTGTAAACTTAACCTCCCAACCGGCTAGTGTGGATGAAATATTCAACACTCCCTAGCTTTTTTCATGGATCAAAACTTCGTCGGCATTCTACCTTTTATCATGCCATTACCTTCCTCTGGCGTTAATCTCGTTACGGCTATTCCATAGCTCAACATAGATTAACTGTTGCTGAGTGACCTTTGTGTCCCCCTGTCTTTACGTCTATTGTGTTGCTTAGAATTTCATTTACTGTCCTAAGTTATTTGACCTTTGTTGCCTCTAAAATGATTTATTGTGTGTCTTCCCAAAAATTGAAACGAATTTCACATATGCGAAAAAAATCAATCCTGAAATGACCACTGATCGGCTTTTGCAATGAATCTATTTAGTGATAATAAATTTGGTGTATTTTATTCTACAAATCAGTGCACCGGAAGAGTTGCACTGATTGTTCTTTCACTTTATGTATAATAATTGAATAATTTTTTTTCGAATTTCAGAATTTTCAAATGTTTGCTCTGAAAATATTATGTGAAATATTTATATTTTTAAATAATATTTATTGAAATAAATATGTCCTTTTTCTTTAGTTTCTAGCCAAATAGCATTATATGGATCATCACATTTCAGATTTAGATACGATTTTTTGTTATTCATAAAGACAAAATTAAAAAAAAAATGTTAAAATGCTAAATTGCATTACTCGGTTTCCGATTGTGTCTTTTTGGTATCAAAAATTTATATCCAATGATATTTTAGCAGTGATTCTTCCCCTTCGTCATTTATTTATTTATTTGTATTATGCATATTACGATAATATCTAGTGCATAACCTCGTAGATATGTTGAAAATATAATGTGAAAAATATCATATACGGAATGATTCAACATTTTTGCTCATTTTGAAGATTTTCTAATGCTTCCCCCCCCTCCTCCTCCTTAATCTCTCCTGGAACTGAATTGCATAACTACTCTAAATATCTATACAGGTTTGAAAGCTTTTCTAGACAGCATTCAAAATCAATTACTTAATTTTACCATTTTGACAAAAGATATACGGCAATCAGATTGTATCGTGAAGCTTCTAAATCTGTTCTATTTATTTGCAATCTAAAACCAGCTGTTCTACTGCCCGCTGAAATTATGTGAAATTTTAGAAATAATATGCTATATTTTCACCATGCAAAATTGTTTATATGCATACCACACAAAAGAAAGTTCAGTAGTATTATTTGTATTTGTTTTTCTTTTAAAAAAATCTAAATATTACTTCTTCTGCTGCTGGAAGCTATTTCTGAAATAATCTACATCTTCTGAATACTTGGTAATATCCTCTTAGCTGGAGGAAAAGTTGAAGGCTTATTACTCTCAGTGCTATTGAGAAGAAAGGGGAGAACACTAAAGTGCCCCAGGCTGTAGTGCAGAATATGTCAAGAATGTCTTGTTTCCTTTTCGATTGTTGATTACCTATATTCTAACAGAAATACTGATATTTCGTTTACATGCTTATACATTATTTATGCCAAAATAATTGCTTAATTTATAATGATCAGTTTCACTTTTATTATCAAAAATTAGAAATTAAATCATACAATTATCTTGAAAAAGAGGATTTGAATTATTTTCAAAGAAAAGGTGCATATGCGTTTCATAATCTTCTTTTTTTTGGGGGGGGGGTATAGACCTAATCAATCTGCGGATATTTCAGATGATTTATTTCATAAATCGTTCGCAAGACAGCTGTTACAAACGTAAATCACTTGGGGAACATACCCATTCATTTTAGTGTAAAATAGTAGCAAAGGTTCAGTTACTTTAGATATCTAATCTAGAAGAAAATGTTATGTCTGCTGAGATTAGAATCTTACGTGAATAATTTTTCTGACATGATTTCTCTATTCGATATAATGTAACCAATTTCCAGATTTTTTCCCTCCTGCAGACTCCATGTTATATGCAGTGATTTCTTCTTTGTACTACAAGAAAAAAAATCAGATAACAGGAGAAAAATATGTAGTATTTTCTTTTCAACTGGCTGAATTTACAATGTTCTTTCTTTGTGTTTTGAAGAGAAAGTGCAAATGACTTTTTCTTTCTATTTTTGCCATTATAACATCTCATATAATTATAAGAGTGATATTTTATCGTTTTTCTCCCACACGAGAAACAGAAATAAGGTAGTAATAATATTGTTGATTATGTCAAACTTCATTGTAGCAGAAATGTTTGTTACAAAACTTTGTAATATATATATATATATCCGAAACAAGAAATTTGGAACCCATATCACATCAGTGTTGAGTGTTGGCAAGGTGAAAATGTTCCCGTTATTATTTATATATTTCGTTTATTAACTAGGGGGGCTATGCCCAACCCCCCCGTGTTCCGGTATGGTAGGCCAGTTCTCCTTCAATTGTGATAACTCGAAAGGGGGTTCCGACCGTGAATTCTGATGACTCGAATTTTGAAGACTCGACACTCAGGGTAGCCCCTGAGTTTCAAAACGTTTCGATAAACATGACATAAAAAGGCTTATCATTTTATATATATATAGGGTAGATTTTATTTCATTATTTTTTTATTGTTTTGATGAAATACTTTACCTGGAATACTCTTTCCAGTTTCTCTGTGTCATAAAAAGAACTTAAAAATTAGCCTTCAAGATGAAAAAGAAACAGTGCATTCGGGTATCCCTCTATCAATATTTGTAGTCCTGAAAAGGACTGTTTTGATGGTTTTGAAAAGAAACATTTTTTATTTCATACTGTTCAGAATTTAAAATTCTTGAACAGCGTGGAACACCTTGAAGCAAGGGTAAACACACAAAGCAGTTTTACACTCAGGGCACCAGATTTTTGTTTCCTTCTGATATTTTTTTATTACATACATAATATTTCCGTGCAGGTTTTTTTTTTTAATTAGCCGTTGGTGGTAGATTTTCGGGATAATGGTTGGAGTTAGCAGCGTTCAACCTCAGATATCTGGCAGGATTTCCTGTTTTTCTGCTTGCTGAAGAAGGTGCATGTGCATGCAGCAATGCTTTCGCAATTTCTATTCTGTATTCTAGATATGTTACGGTAGACAAACATTTTTTCTTGTACAGGAGGAAACTGTTCCAAATAACAAAATCCAATACATGTCCAAACACTTTTTTGTAATATTTTTTATGCTGTTTCCTCATTACAGAGTAGAATGATAGCTGCTGATCGCACCTGTCGACTCTACCCATAGTGTCGTTGTATGCACACACAGCAATGGGTTTTTCTTTCTTCAAACCATGCTTCTCCACGGATTCCGTTGATGGATTGTGCAGGGAAGACAGCAGAAAAACATATTTTTTGTCTTTCCAACGTAGTGCAAAGACTTTCCCTCGCTGATAAGTTCGGATTTCCCCCTTCGATAGCTTTCCTGAAGCCAGATCTGGAGGCATATCTCGCCTTTTTGCATTTACAGTACCATAACTAACTGTACGATGCTGTAAAAACAAATCAGCGAGTTCAGGACACATATATAATAATTATCCATTATAATGCAGTAACCTTTCCCCAGTAAAGGGTCTAGTAACTGCATTACTGCACGCATCGACAAGGGAAGATCCGAATATTTATCATGCTCGATTACAGTTTGCTTTCCCGTATAAGGTTTGAAATTCCAAAGATATTAACTTTCCGATTCGCAAAGCATAAAAAATTTTACTCCATACTTCGCTTTCTTTTTGGGAATATACTGCTTACATTTCAGTCTACTTTTGAATGGCATAAGGCTTTCATCGATACTCAAGTCTCTTTCAGGAATGTAGAGTGATCTACATTTCTGATGGATTTTCATCAGAAAATCATAAATTTTGTTGAGGACTGGGCAAGGATGTGTTGCCTGATCGTATTCCTCATTATTCTGAAAATGCAAATACTTCATGATGAGACTGAATTGATTTTCAGTCATAACATCACGAAACATTGGCGTGTTCAGAATCCAGTCTGTAGACCAATACATTTCGAGAGCGGGCTTTCGAAATGTATTTCGAAACTTCGGGTTTTCCACTTTCTTTATTCTGATATTGCATTTGAAGGATGACAGTGATTTTAAATATTAATTTCACCTATATCCGAATATCACATAATTTCCTGATTTATAATAATCAGGAAATATGTATATTGTCTGATTTATAATTTGCTAATTTATAATAATCACCACATAGTTTCAGTATCGAAAAATTAAAGTTATGTGGAACAATTACTAGAGAAAAATAACGAATTAAATAAAAACTGTACCTATGTTTCATAACAGTTTTCGGGTGTGTGATAGTAATGCAACGGGGGGGGATTAAACTATCAGAGGCGAAATAAAGTTCAATTCTATTGTAAAAATATGGAAATGAAATTTCACATTTGATATACATATTTTGAATGATAAAAATAAGCAAATGTATCGCTTACTTTAAAAATTGGAGAATAAAATATCTGAATTATGCGGAAAATATAAATTTAAATCATAACTGTTAATTTCATTTTGTAATGACCAATTATACAAGGAAACCAAGAAAGTGAAAGTACAGATTACTATACAACATGAAGAAAAAATTTAGTAATATGATTAAAGAATTTCATGTTATTCTCTATAAAGCAAAGTTGCTCAAGCGTGTCCTGAAGGAAATGTGGGAAGTATTATTCGATTTCGATGGTTTTGTACAAAATTAAAAATAATATAATCTGGAACGTCGGCAGCCGGTTTTCTTTTCTTTTTTTTAAAAGAATATTTCAAATAATTATCGTGAATTAATTTCTTCAAGAACAAAGAAAAATCTTTTGTCTATTAAGCGATTAGAAAAAATTAGAGCAAAAAATAAAAAAATAAATTGGTTCTCCAAAGTAAGGCAATATTTAAGTGAAGAAATTATGCAAGACCTTTATTTTGTCCAGAAATTAAAATTGTATTGTACAATAAAAAGAGAAAACAAAAATATAAATAATTTCTCTATTTTTAGTCTATCCTATATAACTAAAATCCAGTTGACCAGCATAGAACAAGGATGTGTGTTTCTTGTTATAGGCAACTGAGAGGCAGCTACGAACGCGAGATAATCCGATTAACCTTTCTTTCAGCGTGAGGGTTTATCACACCTTCTAATGGACATGACAGTCAAATTGCACTTCTTATCCAGGTTCTTTAAACAGGTAGGCTGAAACATATCCAGATTTAGTTGGACGTCTATAGACGTCCTAGCCAGTAGGGAGGTTAAATGAATAAAGATATGTGCTTTTGTTGTGTTTTTCCACAGTGAATTTTATACTCAGTTATTCTCATTAGAATTTGATATTTAAATCCACAGCTTTATACCTTAATGCAATTCTGTTTAATTATTTTAAAAAAATCACAACTGTGAAATTAATGCCATGAACGGTAAAAAAGTGCTGAAAACTGATATCCATGTATTGATTATATTAGAAATTGTATAATGCTACCTATTGAAACTGTCGATTATGGGAACGAAAACAATTCGTTCACATAATCGACAATCTGACCTGTTAGAATTTGGTTGTTTTTCAGACACATACCAGATAATTAACCCAAAACGTGACTTTGACTCTTTAAGTTAGGTATAGAAAAAATGTTTGTACTCTCCAGATAACACATATACAAATTTTACCTTTTCCCACACAAAGTATGATAAAAACACACCAACAGTATATCCAACAGCATGTGAAAGAATGTCATTGAGTCATCTATGCAAAAGATTCATTTTTGAAGGAACAGTCAGGGTACGGCATACAATAAGGGTTAACAATACTATCAGAAAAACCATAGAGTCGAATGACTTTGGACTTAAACTAATCGTTCATCCACTGCAGCTGCTGTTTTGTGTTGTGTTGTTTTGTGTTTGGTAATGTAAAAATAATGGGTGGGCCACGAAATTCTTTGAAAGTTTCTTTGTGAAAAGTTCTAATTGTTTAGAATTTTGTAACAGAAAGTTAATATAAAATATAAGATCAGAGTAAATAATGAGTAAAATAATAATAATAATAATAATAATAATAATAATAATAATAATAATAATAATAATAATAATAATAATAATAATAATAATAAATCACTATTTATACGTGGTGCAATATGAAGTAATCTAAGAAGAAGAGGAATGAAAGAACACGATTATGAAAAATCGACAGTGGGTGAAAAATACGAATTTTCAGTTATCATTGGGATAATTGATTCCCAATTTCTTTTGAATAAGACTTCAAATTGATTTCCTAAAGAAAGTTGTACTACTGATGGACTTATCGAAAGATATGCATTGACAAAATAACCATGTAGTTGGAAAGAATTACCTGAAAGAATTAAAAAACAGAATTCTTGGTTAATACAACAGAACTATGAGCTGAATTAGGAGATTGGTTCACTATCTCTGGACAAACTAAGAAATTGGATGATAGAATCAACATGCAAATATCATACATTACTTGCCAAAGGAAGAGAAAAATCAAAAACATTAACGAAGTTAATAGGGAGGGCTGTTCTTGATTTAAATGAAATTGGATGCCCAAAACATGAAAACATAACATGTACTTTTAAATGCTTTTGGAAACATAACGAAAGATTATGTGCTTTTAATAATTCTCAGAAGTATTTATTGGTTTCAAAACAATAACTATGCTACCCTTAATTTTACAACAGTAATAAATTCCCAATGATCACCAAATGAAAATTAACTTTCAGATGAGAGTCACATTGTCAAAAACCATATGATGGCAATTCCACAAACATGGGATGAACCTTTGAACAACAGTGCAAATTTAACAATAAGAGGATTAAGAACAAAAAAAATATTGAATTTTTCACTTAAGTTATTTTCTGTATGTTAGATTCAGTAAATACAATTTGTAAATAATAATTCATTCAAATAAAATGTGTAAATTTAAATGAACAAATTGGGTGTCGTTGATGTGTTATACAAATTTAAGTAAGACCATAACATTTTTTTTCTCCTTGTAAAATTTCATGCCACAAACCAACCAGATTTTTTTAAAAGTCTTATTTGTTCATACAAGCTCTCACATATTTCAAGAAATGTCAACTCTTGGAAGCAAAAGGAATAATCGGGTATTAAATTAATAGCCAGAATTTTAGTGGAGAGGATTTCACCTAAAAAGTTACAATACTGTTAGAATTTGGCTATTTTATAGAACCATTAGATATTTAAAACCAACATGTTACTAAAACTCTTAAAAAGATTGCTGTAGAAAACAGGTATCGTAGTGTGCAGATAAAATCAAGTGAATCAACATGCATATATCAAATAATACTTGTCATTGGAAGAGAAAAAATACATTAACGAACTTAATAGCCATATAGTTCAACTTGTTTTGAAATGTCACATGGAGAAAAATCACATGAATTACACGTAAGCACCAGTGGCAAATCATACTATGAACATCAGCATAAATGTTAAAACAGAATAATAAGAAGAAAAAATACTGTCTTTTTTCACTTTATTTAATTTCTGCATGTATGTTGGATTCAGTAAATACAATTTGTTAATAATATTACAGTCAAATAAAAGGTCACATAGAAAATAACAGAGTACATATTACAGGGCTAATATTCATTTGAAATAATAAGAAATAACTATTTATTTGTTGTGCTGGCAAAATTTCTAAAAGAAAATGCTATGGCGAGTTGAAAACCTTATTTGTCGCATATCCGTTATTTAAATTACTAATGCTAAAGAAAAAAATGAATTAAATAAATAAATTTTAGTTATAGAAATAAGTAAAGAGCACAAGGATCACAGGTAAAATTAATAGTCAATATTGGTTTTAAAAAGATAAATATAAGCAATATTTTACTACAGCAATAATTTCCCATGGGAACAAAGAGTTCCAACCTAAACACACGATTTCTTTCATACGTACAACAAAATTGGTGACCGGATAAGAGAGATTACAGAGCTAATATTTGTTTGAAATAAATTCCAATTTCCTAGCTACACAAAATGCAAACAAACAAATAAGCCATCTACTTGAAAACAATAACTGTATAAAATCTTTAATCAGAAATGAATAATTTTAGGATACATGTCATAAGAGTTTTATACTAGAAAAACAGTCGATACCAATCACCACAACACAATACGATAGCTGCACAGATTGAATGAATTGCCATAACTGCAAAGACACTTGACTCGTTTGTTTTTCCTTATAGTACTGTTTACCTGACCCTTAACCCTGACCATTCCTTCCAAAATGAAACTTTTGCACAGATGATTCACGGACATGTTTCTACATGCTGTTGGATATGATGTTGATGGGAGATTATCTTACTTTCAGACATCATAAGGCAAATCTTATCTCTGTGGCTCAAAGGGTATTCTATATTATTTGTCCTTATTATGTTAAGTATTTTATCCTCAAAAAGTGTTTTTGATGTTAGACCATGTGATTATTTCTCTTACTCATATGTCCGAAATTGTTGGGATGGGAAACAAAAATAACATTAGGTGGTGGAAGTGAAAAGGTCATCAAGAGGGTGGCAGAGGTCTTCCCTACAATGCTCCCCCACCTAACACATCACCCCCTATTCTCCTTGCCCCCTCTCCTCCAGAAGATGTCTGCTCAGCCTAGTGGAGATAAGCAAGCTCATCTCTTGCAGATATCTTTTAGTGATGTCACCTCCAAGTGATACTGATAACTTTGGAGGAAAAAAATAGCATTAGGTTGTCGAAGTGAAAGGGTAGTCAAGAGAGTGACAGAGGTCCTCCCTGCAATGCTCTGCCCCCCCTCTCCTACAGAAGATGTCTGCTCAGTCTCCAAGTGATATTGATAACTTTTTAGTAAAAAAAATTTAAAAAATGCGTTTTTTATTTTTTTCCCCTAAAAAGTTATCAGTATCAATTGGAGGTGACATCACTAAAAGGTATCCACAAATGATGAGCTCGGCCTCAGATGTCTGCTCAGCCACATCTCCAAGAGGCTGAGCAGACATCTTCTGGAGGAGAGGGGGGGTGAGGTGGAGTATTGCAGGGAAGACCCCTGTCACCCACTTGTCTACCATTGCACTTCCACCACTTAATGCTTTTTTTCCTTCCAAAGTTATCAGTATCAGTTGGAGGTCATATCACTAAAAGATATCTGCAAAAGATGAGCTTGCTCATCTCCACTAGGCTGAGCAGACATCTTCTGGAGGAGAGGGGGGGGGAGAATAGGGAATGATGAGGTTAGGTGGGGGAGCATTGCAGGGAAGACCTCTGTTACCCTCTTGACAACCTTTTCTCTTCCACCACCTAATGCTATTTTTTATTTTTATTTTTTCCCATCCCAACAGTTTCGTACATATGAGTGAGAGAAATAATCACATGGTCTAATATCAAAAACACTTTTTGAGGATAAAATACTTAACATAATAAGGACAAATAATATAGAATACCCTTCGAACCACAGAGATAAGATTTGCCCTATGATGTCTCAAAGTAAGATAATCTTCCATCAACATCATATCCAACAGCATGTAGAAGCATGTCGTGAATCATCTGTGTGAAAGTTTCATTTTGGAAGGAACGGTCAGGGTTAAGGGTCAGGTAAACAGTACTATAAGAAAAAACAAACGAGTCAAGTGTCTTTGCAGTTACGGCAATTCGTTCATCCCATGCAGCTATCATATTGTGTTGTGGTGATTGGTATCCAGGAAAGTAAAGTAAAATAATGGGTGAGCCACAAAAGTCATTGAAATTTTCTTTCTTCAGGAAAATAGCATGAGACAAAACTCTTCACCTAGCTCT
Organism: Typopeltis vanoorti; assembly: GCF_054136105.1. NCBI lineage: Eukaryota > Metazoa > Arthropoda > Arachnida > Uropygi > Thelyphonidae > Typopeltis > Typopeltis vanoorti. Next base: position 12,373,562 of record NC_143565.1, on the reverse strand, counting down.
AAAAGGATGGAAACCGATTATTATTTTAGAAGACACATAAATTTGATGTATTTATCCAGGACCACTTGGGAAAAGTTACGAAGGGAGTGGTCTGATATCCTCGGCTACTTGCAAAGAAGATTTGACTATGAAATGGACCTCGGTGAGTGTTATATTCTGAAATGCCAAGATGGGGAACTAATACTTGATGATACAGGAGCTGATGGAAGTAAAGTTTTTTCTATTAGTTTTGAAGAAGCTGAGAGATTTTCACCAAAAATGTATGACATTGATAATCATTTACTATTTAAGGAAACTGAATTACCATCATTTGGTATCATGGGGAAAATTATCCCTAATCATTTAAATTCATCAATGGTAAAATTAGACTTTGAAGATTTTATCCGATTCGATAAAGATTCTTTATTTTGGGACATTTACGAACATTTTATAAAAACTGTTTGTGTATATTTGGTTGCAAATGAATACACAGCATGTTTAGGGAGGCATGGTGTCATTTCCAGACTGACACAATATCAAATTTATTGAAGTGTGCTTACCATGGTATCTGATTTAAAAACACTTTTGCATGACCAGCTATTTTGATGTAATATAACCAAGAAACAGTGAGAAACAAAAATTTGATTCATTGAACTCTTTGGAAAATGTTGAGTCTAAACTAAATATTGTGAAATATTTTTAGGTATTACATGTTTCGTAATACCTAAAACTATTTTAGGTATTATGGATTTTTCTCAGTCAAAATACTTGTAAATAGTATTTCAGCAAAATAAAATATGTATTTGTGAACTTAAATGAACAAAGATGTGTGCTTTTGTTGTTGTGTTTTTCCACAGTGAATTTTTTACTCAGTTATTCTGATTAGAACTTGATACTTAAATGCACAACTTTTTATCTTAATGCAATTCTGTTTAATTATTTAAAAAAATCACAACTGTGAAATTAATGCCACGAATGAGTAAAAGTGTTGAAAACTGATATCCATGTATTGATTATTTTAGAAATTGTATAATGCTACCTATTGACGTTGTTTGAGTTATCTGAAAACGATTCGTTCACATAATCGAAAATCTGAACTGTTAGAATTTGGTTGTTTTACAGAGAGAGAACAGATAATTAACCCAAATTATCTGTTCTCTCTCTTGGTGTAGAAAAAAAATTTGTACTCTCCAGATAACACATACAAATTTTACCTTTTCCCACACAAAGTAAGACAAAAACACACCAACAGTATATCCAATAGTATGTGAAAGTATGTCATTGAGTCATCTGTGCAAAAGGTTCAGTTTTGAAGGAATGGTCAGGGTTGGGCATGGTAAGTGTAAACTATACAAAAATCCAATAGAGTCCAGTGACTTTGGACTTAAGGTAATCGTTCATCCACTGCAGCTGCTGTTTTGTGTTTGGTAATGTAAAAATAATGGGTGAGCCACAAATTCTTTGAAAGTTTTTTTGTGAAAAGTTCTAATTGTTTAGAATTTTGGAAATGAAATTTACAATAAAGTATATGATCAGAGCTAATAATCAATGAAATAATAATAATAATAAATAACTATTTATTTGTGATGCCATATGAAGTAATCTAAGAAGAAGAAGAATGAAGGAAAACGATTATGAAAAATCAACAGTGGGTGAAAAATACGAATTTTGAGTTATCATTGGGATAATTGATTGCCAATTTCTTTTGAATAAGTGTTCAAATTTATTTCCTAAAGAAATTTGTATTTCTGATGGAATTGTTGTAAGATATGCATTGGCAAAATCACCTTGTAGTTCGAAAGATTTACCTGAAAGAGTTAAAAATACAGAATTCTTGGTTAATAAAATATAACCATCAGCTGAAGTGGGCAATTGGTTCACTATCTCTGAACATCTAAGAAATTGGATGATAGAATCAACATGGAAATATCAAATATTACTCGCCAAAGGAAGAGAAAAATCAAAAACATTAACGAGGTTTATAGGGAGGCCTGATCTTGAATTTAATGAAAGTGGATGCCTAAAACATGAAAACATAATGTGTGCTTTTAAATGCTTTTGGAAACATAATGAAAGATTCTGTGCTTTTAATAATTCTCAGAAGTATATGATTTGGTTTCAAAAAAATAAATATGAAACCCTTAATTTGACTACAGTTATAAATTCCTAACGATCACCAATTTTTTTTCAATTTATTTATTTTCTGTATTGTTAGATTTAGTAAATACAATTTGTAAATAATATTTCATTGAAATAAAATGTGTAAATTTAAATGAACAAATTGGATGCCATTGATGTGTTATGCAAATTTAAGAAAGACGAAAACATTTGTTTTATTCACTGAATTAAAAGTCTTATTTGTTCATGCAAACCCTCAAATATTTCAAGAAACTATCAACTATTGGAAGCAAAAGGAATAAATGGGTATTAAATTAATAGCCAGAATTTTAGCGAAGAAGATTTCACCTGAAAAGTTACAATACTGTAAGAATTTGGCTATTTTATTTTACAGACCCATTTGATAACGATATTACAGTCAAATAAAACTAATACAGAAATTAACAAGCTATATATTACAGAGCTAAAAAAAACTATTCAGCATTAGAATTACATTTACCAAAAACATATGAGCAGTAATTATTGAAATTACAAATATCAATTGTTATGTTTAAGTTAAAAAAAAATAAGTTACATTTCTTTCCAGAATGGGAACATCTTGATAATATATGTAAGTTTTTTTTTTAACTTAAACATAACAATTGATATCTGTAATTTCAATAATCACTCCTCGTGTGTTTTGGTAAACGTAATTCTAATACTGAATAGTTTTTTTTTTCATAAGAATAATCATAGGGTACATATTAGAGTATCAACATGGATACATTAGCGACTTGTCATGTCTAATGTGTGTGTGTGTGTGTGTATGTGTGTTTGAGGGACACAGTATATAATTAATTTATTCAGAAAAGCTCGAAAGAATGCCGCCATCACGACTTTCTCTAAGAACTCCCACCCTTTAACAGGAAACAAATATCCCAAAATGTACTGGAAATTAGTACTACCACCTATAGAAGAAAAAAAAACTGTGTGTTTGAGTGACATAGCATATAATTAAATTATACAGAAAACCCTCGAAACTGCGAATTTCCAAATTCATAACGTCACGATTCTTATCTCAATAACATCGCTCACAATTCCATAGCCAAACCAAAACACCATGGGATGTCCCTGACAGACGGGGGTCCCCCCAACGAAATTCCAAACATTCCAAACTCTATAATAACAAACATCCACGTCACGATTCTTGATCTGGTCAGAAGTGTCCCACCAATCACGACACGATTCCTTATACATTAATATATCTCCCTTTCCATTCAAAATAACAACATCACTTATTTACAACTAACAAATGACGTCACTTATCTTCATCTGACAACAACAAACATTCACCTCACGATCCTTATCTTATCTTGATCTTGATCTGGTCCCACCAATCACGACACGATTCCTTATCTCTAATATATCTCCCTTTTCCATTCAAAACAACAACGTCACTTATTTACAACTAAACAAATGACGTCACTTATTTACAAATAACAAATGACATCACTTATCTTCATCTGATAACAATGAACATTCACGTCATGATCCCTTATCTGATCTTGATCTTCATCTGGTTCTAAGTGTCCCACCAAACACAACACGAATCCTTATCTCTACCATCACCCATAATTCCATACGTGAACCAAAATACAAGAACTCACGTGACTCACACATATGCCCCCAGGGAAATTCCAAACATTCCAATCTCATGACTTCACGCCCACAATGACGTCAAATAATGACGTCGGTCAACGACGTCACGATTCCTTATCTTATCTTGATATTGATCTGGTTCAAAGCGCCTGGACTACTACTAATGCTTGTTCTGCTAACAACCATTATTTATCAAAACACTTGAGAATAGAACATGATTTACACTTTATTGTTGTTTGGAGTGTGAAATTAAAGATGCCGAAATTCATTTTATTTGATGATCCTTGTATACTGGTTTGAAAATTTATCAGGCTATTTTCATAACCTGTACATGGTTAATTGTGGTTTAGAAAATATTCATTACTTATTAAATGAAAGCATATTCGTGGAAGAAAGTGCGTCTCAAGGCCCGTTATGGAAGAGTAAGCAATTAAAATATCTCAGACGGAGAAAAAAATACACATTCGAAAAGCATTTTGTATGATATCGGGGAATTTATTATTGTTCGTATTTATCTGGATAGAACCTGTTCAACAAGACTAGTAGTGAGCAGCTTCAACAATCTTTCGATTTGAAAGGAAATAGGGCTACATTACACTTTAAGTGCTTTGGAAATTTTAAAATGAAATTCATTATGCTGTAAATTGCGTTATAATTTGTTCTTGGCTTGAAATATGACAATTTTCATCTGGAAAATCAGTGGCCTCCACATACTTTGAATCTAAAGACACGAGGCTGACTTAGAAAGTCTAAAAATTTGGTAATCAGATTTTAACAAGTTAAAGAGAAAAATGTGATCTGAAAACACACATGATATTCAGGGATAGTATATTGTTCTTCACGACCTTAGTTGCCTCAATACTAAGTATTAATATATTACAAAATTATCTTTATTCAGAATTGGGGAAATTAAAAAAATACTAAGAACTGGATAGCTCGCATAAGAACTTTGATTTCTTCACCACTGTGTTTTTGGAAAACAGTTTACTTTTTCATTTTTTATTTAATTATGACCGATCAGAAATGAAACTTTTAATACTTGCCTTATCGTACCCGCAGATCTACTGTCATACCATACCTCTGATAAGAACAATTTATGGATTTTAATAAAATTTGTAGTATAGGAAATCCTTGTTAAATGACAGTTTTCATATAATATGATATCAATCTGTTTTCATATGAATATATTTACCAGGCCTCCGTTATATGTAATAGATGATTTATTTCTTTGAAAAAATCCAGTTAGTAACACGAACAAGCAATCAGCAGCTACTGCTCGAGTTTCTTCGGGTTTTGTTGTTTATTATTAACATGGTGAGGACTTGAACTTGAGAGTACTTTTTATTGCTATTATGAAAAGTTATTAGCGAAACCAGCTGGATAAATGTTGCGTGACTTGTATCGCTTAAAGTGAGTCATGCAGAATTTTTCCCTACTATGCTTAATAAAGAACCGTGATTAGAATTTTAACTTTAAAGAACGGCTGTACAGATTGCAATATATATCATGATAAAGAAAATTTGAAAGTTAAATATCTATTACATTTAATGAGTATCCTTTTCCTGCTTGTTCTTTACGATATACACTGTTTAATGCACATATGTAGTTAATAAGCCGCGTGCAGCTTGCGAGGACCTTCAAAATTTCAATTCAAAGTGTTTATTTATTTATTTATTATACAAACACCTCCTGGAGTCAAGAGACTCATCAGCCTATTTTATTTTGTGCTATACTTGCTACAATAAGATGATCACCTTACTGTTCACAGCTTCTTAAACATTGCTTTTACTTTAATATAATATAGGCATAGAAATCACTGCGATTATTTTCCTTTCTATAATTTATTAATGATATCTTACCGTACTAGACGATCTGTAAAATAGTTATTTTTATTCTACTGCGCAAAATATGAGTCATTGGCCCATATGCTAGCCAAAAGCTTGTTAGAGGACAATGCGTGAATAAAACAGGATTTATTTGTTGAATTTAATGAAGGTTTTAATGATACCGTGTATCAGCTGACCTCTTGTTTCAGTATTTTTTTTAAACTTCAAATATCGTCTTATACGCCGACATATACGGTAATTATTGAGAGCTCACACCTTGCACTGTCAGCATAGATTATCTTCAATATTTTCTGCACAGACATAACCTGAATACTTTCACACCAAAAGGTAGTTTGAAGGGACTTTGAAGTAAGAGAATATTGGTTATTGAAACCCCCTTTCACTCAAAACGCTGTTCAATCTGATTACAGAATAATTGAGAATCCCTCAAATGAGTTGCAGAAATAATAATTTCATCATTTTGTCTATTAAAACACTGAAGGAGGAAAGCATTCATTTCACTTTCAAGCACTCTTTGAAAGGGCAGGCATACACAAAAGGATATCGCAAAAGTTTTCTATATAAAAGCGCCCACAGCATGTACAAGTACAGAGAAACTGGCAACAGCGATAAATTTTCTTCTTTTTCTATCCATTTTAACCTCATCATCATAGCAACTTTTATGTATTTAAACAGCTAGAAAGGCTTTTGTTTCCTAATTTAACACTCTGATTTCATCAATGGTCAGACGACCGCAGTGATATATCAATTTTAAAATGAGATTAATTATGCAATAAACTATAGAATGGATACACTCGTTCGTATCATTTTTGGCTTATAACGTCAGATTAAAATTTTGATTTCAACTGAACTAGTACCGGATTATTCAGGAGATTTTTTTATTATTAAAACAACAGCATAATCTTTCAAATTTGATGTTATTCAAAGTCGGGATTAGCACACTTAAACCAAAAAGTAAAAACGTTTTGGTTTAAGATAAACTGAATTTAATTAGTAAATAGAAAAAATAAAAATAATATTTCCCGATGACATTCTGGAGAAACTAGGAATGAGAGATTTGGAAGGATAATTGTTAGAATTAGTTTGATTGGCGAATGGTAGTAAAAGGCTTGAAGTGTATGTGTATAATTATACACGAACTCCTCAAGGAGAGAGATGATGAATGCGCTACTACCAATAATTAACTTACCTGATTCATCTTCAATGATGACTTCGCATCACTTAAGATGAATCAGGTAAGTTAATTATTGGTAGCGTAGCATATTAAGCAAGTAACAAACGTACTTCTGTAATGTGGACGACTAACAAGTGTGGAATGCAATATACTTATATAAAAGAGAACGGGAAGTTCCTTAAATATAGACTTCGAAAAACAAAAAAAAATGTGAATCATGTCTCAAAAGTGCCAAGATAACATCGACCCCTACCGATAAACATCCAGAGACGAGTTATATTTATTAACTGGGTAGTATCTGTTGAGTGTGTTAACTGTGTGCTTCTGCTGATTTGTCTCCGTTCCAAGTGAGTTAGGAGGAAAACTTTACTAGGTAATAATCTTAATTCCGATTAATCTTAATTCTTTATTAAGCCAACATAAGTTTGCATCACCAAAACAGAAGATTTATTTATTTAGTCTCTGATTTGATCAACGTTTCCGTGGCGCAGTAGTCAGTGCAAACGACCTTTCAAATGAGAGTAAGTTAGCTGATCCAATACGCAAGTGTTAGATCCTGAATGGAGAACTTTACAAGTAAATTCTTTATTCAGGATTTAACATGATAAATATTACTAATTAAGGAGATACCTGCAGATCAGCTAATAACTATGAAAAATTTCTTTATGTTATGTGATAATGTGTAGTCCATATGTGCCATATATTGAAATTTATCCCTGTATAACTGAAATGAGAAGCAGAGAATTTTGTGTCAGAATAGTAAGAATTATGTAAGGAAATTGTTAAGTTATTTGTAAATCCCATTAAGATGTCTAGTACATTACGAAATTTCCAGAAAGATAATAAGTAGTAATCCGGAATAATCATGTATAATCTGTACGATCGAGGGTAGCGATGGAGGCTGTACCTACGCGGAAAGTGACGTCAGAACGACTACTTGGAATAGGGTAACCTAACAGATTAGGGAGAGTGTAGGATCACCCAAAGGACATGAACGATGGAGTTCATGGTTAAAAAAAAAAAACATCGAATAGAGGGCGTCCGAAAGGGTTAATAAAAGACGATGTGCGCCATATTACAAGGCTTTTTTTTTTCTTCTTCGGTTCCTGGATTTCAGTTTTAGGAGTTTTGTCGGGGGATTCGTGAGAGAGCGGTGGGTCGACTACTGTGATGTCGGACGACGAGGGCTATTCTTGAGAACGCTTGAGGATTTCCAAGCGAAGCTGATCGCGTTACGACGGCCTATGCAGAATCGAGCCTTCGAATAAAGTCCCATTGAGGAGAACGGAGAAAATTTCCTGCAGAGCGATAGATAGCACGCCAATTACTGGAAATGATTCAAAGAAAAGCGTAGTGCATCATCAGGCGCAAAGACGGCCGATAACTATACAGTAAGGTAATCCAGATCTACATGAGATGGCGGCATGAAATCTGAAAGGATCCGGTAATGTAAAGAATTTCATTCTATGTTAAAAATCGCTTAAAAGAATAAGGAATTTGTGTATACTGTAAACTAAGGACACTAATAGAGAACTTTTAAGTGAGAATTTGCTTGAATTAGTTAAGACCCCGTAGAACAAAGAAGAATTGTTGATAGGCAGTATTTTGATTGAGAATGGCTAGGCATGACTAATGGAATTTAGAATTAAGATGGTTATTGATAGAGTATTAATGAAAGTGTTCAATGCGTGTTCTGTGAATAACTTGTGAAAGGAATTATATCCTAGTAGTGTTATACTTACACTTAATCTCATCCTTTTGTAATTGAAGGATTCAGCTTACTCAAATTCATTGCTGTGATTTAGTATGAACCTTGACTTAGAGTGAGTTTTGTTCTATTCGAATTTTCTTCACTGTAAATGTTTTATGCTTTTCCAATAAACATGTTTTGTACCTTATACCTGAGTTTATGCCTGATTACGAATTCAAACCACCACTTATGAAATAGAACCTTTTGGCGGGAAGGAATTAGATATTATTGCTTAAGGGAGATTCAGGCCACGACTGCTAACTGAATCTGCACAGCGCTAGCGTGAGATTAATAATTGTGCGAATCCCTTTTGAATTTAGAATTGTTTCTCTGAACAAGAGTCTCTTCTGTTATAGGATATTGGCTGCCGCAGCATAATATAAATTTTGCCAATATCCGAAAAGGAAATAGTACTGAAAATATTTTAAGGGCACAACAGTAGATTAGAAAGCGGGCTATTTAGAGGTAGAACAAGGTAAAATATAGTGACAAGTAACGACATAACACAAGTAATAGAATATTTCTGCTAGAAATTCAGGTTACCTCTTGACTGCAAAACAGACAAACAAACTGGAGAACACACGAATTTAACAGATATAATATATCTAGCATTACAACCGTAGTTGTTTCCGTCATTTTTATAATATAATCATCATTATCATGCCTATCAAGGATTTAGGCCTAGCAAATTAAAAAATTTAAAAAATTTTTAATTTTTTAATGTTCCGGCCTTAGAAATCATCGTTGAATCGTTTAAGAGGACGTCCTGGTTTTCTTTTTCCTAATGGCTTGTACTTTAAGGCTTGTTTTGGTAATCTTTCTGTTTTCATTCTTTGAATGTGTTCCATCCATCTATGTTTATATTTTTTAATTTTTTCTATTACTGGTTCTTGGTTTAATTCTTTCATAATTTCTTCGTTTCTTTTGTGATCAAATAGAGTACACTTTGCAGTTTTTCTCATAAACTTCATTTCTGCTGTTGTTAATCTTTGTTTGTCTTTTTGTTTTATTGTCCAGATTTCGCTTCCATACATTAAGACTGGTAGGGCTTATGTATTGTATACTTTTAGTCTGGTCTGTTTTTGAACTAGGTTTGGTTTAAATATAGAGTTAATTACACCTGTTATTTTTAAATATTTCGCAATTTTTAGGTTTATATCTTTTTCATTTTCATATGTGATCATACATCCTAGGTAGTTAAACGAATTCAGCTGTTCTAAGATCTTGTTATCTATTACTATTTTAGTTCTTGGATCTTCTCCTTTAAAAGGCCATAGTTTTTGATTTTTCTGTTGACAGTATCATACCATAATCTTTGGCTATCTCATTTAGATCTAAAATAGCTTTCTGTAAGTTATCTTCAGAATTTGTAATTATTAATTGGTCGTCGGAAAAAAGGAGAAGGTTTAATACCTTGATGGAAATTTTTATTCCATTTTATTATTATTTCATTTAGGTAAATATTAAAAAGTGTTGCTGAGAGGGGACATACCTATCGGACTCCTTGGTATATCTCTCTCGCATATGATGGCTCGTGGTTTAATCTTATTTGTATTTGATTATTTTCATATATGCTTATGATAACTTTTAGGATATTATTTGGTATTTGTCTTTTTATAATATAATAATGTATATAACCAATACTCCATGCTGATTTTACTGAACTTAAGTTTATTCCATCGATAAAGGCAATCGTCGAACAAAACGACACAGAAAGGTAAGACACTGTGATGCCTCTTTTCTATCAAGCAGTATTCATCTGATTTGAATACCTAGCTCGTATTAATGTCTTATTTTTTTACATATTTCTTAACAAATGTTGCAAACGGCTGACGTAAAAAATGATACGATACGCCTACAAATATTTTAGCGCTAAAACTTCTAATGGGTGCCAACTTAGATGTGCTTGGTTGAAAATAATGATTTTTAATCTATAATAATGATTTTTAGCCCAGTATGGTTTGGTTGTTCAACGTTATTTATTTTGGGTGAATGGCAAAAGTCTTCCGAAATAAACTACATCTTGGTTTATAGTAATGAGTGATTCATTAAGTTGCAGTAGACATCGAGGCTATTAAAAGGATCATGGCTTTTTATTTGATAAATAATAATAACAACGATGGTAGTAATTTAAAATGTCACTTTTGGCAAATTGACGTTGGCAACTCTCTGCATAAATTTATAAGCATCATTCGGTGCTATACTCATCATCACCATCACCACGACCACTCGAGATTTTTTCGCTGCTTCCTGTGTAGAGGGTTATAGCATCAAGTTCGGTCATTTTCGCTGAAGAATCGCATTCAATTGTTGGTTTCAGTTCCTAAAACACCACAAATCGACATGATGAAAAATGGACACGTTGACAATACGAAATTTTCTTATTAATATTAAAAAAAAGAGTGAAATCATTTGGATAGTTATTCCTTACAAGTCATTTTATTATGGTCTTTTAAGATTGTTTAATTTTATATATTTCTATTTTAATGCGATTCTTGAAAATTCACACAAAAGAACCAGATTTTATATCCAGTATAAATAAATGAAAATTACACTGATATTCATAAACACGAAAAGATAATATTATAATTCATAATATAACTGTTATTAATAAAGTCGCTTTTTCTACATCTTTTTATTTGTTTATTATTTTTTTAAATCTACATTTGATACGAGTTATAAATCTAGCTTAACTTAAATAATTTAAATACGAATTATATTTGATAAAATATTGAAATACATTGGAGAAATTTAAAATATCTTGGTTACTGAATTCGCATGTCGGGTGAATTGAAGTTTCAATATATTTTAAGGGTCAAAGCTGTATAACTGAGAGGAGGCCTCCACATAGCCTTTAAAGTAATGCGGAGAACCAACCAGGGCTTCTGACCTAATGTCCAATCCTCACCTTCTCGTGGTACACCCTGTTGGGTATCTACTTTGATACTGAACGAACGAGATGGGCTGGCAATTTGGGTTTAGCCGACCAAATTGTATTCTTATTGGTTAAACCAAAATAAAAAATGATGGTACAACATGACAAAATTTCATGCCGGCTGGGGCGTCGTCCAGTTAAACAAGGCCCCCGTTGTTTTCTCCAGGGAACCAGGGCGAACAGTGAAAAGTCAGCTACTGGAACAAATCTGAAAGCACACCTCAACTCAACATCACCAGAGTTAAAGATCGGTACTATCAACATAAGAAGCCTGAATGGCAAAGAAATGGAGCTAGCCGAGGAATTAGATAAGTACCAGATCGACATAATAGGGGTGACTGAAACAAAAAAGACCAAAACTGGTGAGATCTTTCTGAGCAATAAATACAAAATGTTATATTCATGCAATGACAATCAAGGAAAAGAAGAAGTAGCCATAGTATTCAACACAAAATATGAGGCTAATCTTCTTGAATGGCAGTCAGTCTCAAGTAAAGTAATGTGGCCAAATATGAGAATGGGGAACTGGACAATGAGACTTATTTGTGCCTATGGTCCCACAGGTTCTACTAAGGTAGAAGTGGAGGAATTTTTTGACGCTTTAGAAAAAGCAACTGACGCAATGAAAAAGGAAAAGTTGGTCCTTGTTGGAGATCTAAATAGCATAGTAGGAAATGATTGTGAGACATACAAAAATATTTTGGGAAAATTTGGAGAAAAGAGCAAAGCTAATAATAATGGCAAATATCTGTTGGAATTCTGCTCAGGACATGGACTGGTTATTACTAACACCATGTTCCAACATAAAAATGTGCACAAATTCACATGGAGAGAAGAGGCAAGGAATACGAAAAGTCTCATTGACTATGTTATTGTTGATAGTGATGTTTTCTCCCTGGTGCAGGACACCAGAGTGTACAGAGGATTTGAAATTGGAAGTGATCACTATTTAGTCTTGAGCAGGATAAAATTGAATTTCATATTGAAAAGAATAACATGTAAGAAAGTTTTAAAGCGAATGAAAGTTGAGCAGCTCTCAGATGTGAACTGTAGACTAAAATACACAAAGATTATTGAAAAGAAAATGAAAGAGTTTGAGAACAGGAATCAAACCTTGTAGATTCAGTGGCAAACTCTGAAAAAACATTGATTGATTCTGCCAGAGAGGCATGTGTTAAGGTTGTGTGCAAGGATAAAAAAATCAGAACTCCCTGGTGGACACAGGAAGTTAAAGAGGCAGCGAAGGAAAAGAAGAAAGCATATCAAAAGTTCCTGGCAAATAAGTCAGCTTTTACTCTTACAGAATACAGAGACAAATGTAAGAAAGCTAAACAGTGTGTAAAACTAGCTAAACAAAAGTCATGGTAGGACTTTGGCAAGAATATAGAAAATAAATATCAAGAAGGTGGGAAAATATTCTGGAGGTTGTTGAAGAAGCTTAGGAATGGAGGAAAGAGTGCTGTAAAAGGAGTTAGAGATGATAAAGGTGACATGAAAACAGAAGAAAAAGATATCCTTGAAGTATGGAGTAAATACTTTGAAAAACTGCTAAATGAAATAAGCAGTGATGACAGCACAGTGATAAAAAACACTGACCAAGCATGCAGTCAGGAATACATATCCGTACTTGAAGTAGAAAAAGCCATCAAAGGCTTGAAATGTGGAAAGGCAGCAGGAGTAGATGATATTCGACCAGAAATGCTGAAGTATGGTGGTATGAAAGTCTTACAGTGGCTGCACTGCATAATTCAGAAAGGCTGGACAGAGGGACGAATTCCAGATGATTGGAGTAGAGCTCTCATAGTACCCATGTATAAAAAGGGAAATAAAACTGAATGTGAGAATTACAGAGGTATTTCCACACTGAGTGTTCCTTGAGAAACGGTTGAGAAGAATTGTGGAAGAAAAGCTTGGTGAAGAACAAGCTGGATTCAGGCCAAATAGAGGCTGTCAGGATCAGATCTTCACTTTACGACAAATAGTCGAGAAAGCATGGGAATATAACAAAGATCTCTATTTAAGTTTTGTCGATTTGGAAAAGGCATATGACAAGGTGCCAAGTGAGAAACTATTCAATACGCTGCAGTTATATGGTGTCAATGGGGCATTATATCAAGCAATACTTAGTCTTTATTTGAGTTGTAAGTCAGCAGTTAGAATTGAAGGAAGTACAGGAAGATGGTTTAATGTTAAATCTGGTGTGAGACAAGGATGTACATTATCCCCTCTGTTATTCATTATCTATATGGATCACATTATGAAGGAAAGTGGTATTAAACCTGATATCAAAATTCGAGATGTTAATGTCAGCTCTTTGCTTCATGCGGATGATGTTATACTTCTAAATAAATCCGCTACATGTCTGCAAGATTCTCTGACTAAATTGAATAGCTGTTGTAATAGATATGGTATGAAGGTCAGCAATAAAAAGACAAAGACAATGAAAATAGGCAGAATCATTGAAAATGTCAACTGTGTTGTGAATGGAGAACTTGTGGAACAAGTAAAACACATCAGCTACTTAGGCACGATTTTTACTGAAGATGGTAAATTAAATATGGAAATAGACAACAGAATCAGCAAAGCTGGTATGGTGGGAAGTCAATTAAATAAATTCATATGGAATAAGAAAGAAATTAGTCGGAACACTAAATTAGCTGTATACAAGACAGTGTTCAAACCAGTTTTAACTTATGGATCTGAGAGCTGGGCCAGAAGTAAAATACTTGACCAAAGACTAGAGACCGCAGATATGCGAGTCCTGAGAAAGATTAGAGGCATGAACAGATGGCATCAATGGCAATATCATATTAAAAATGAGGTTACTAGGAAAGAACTTGACATTGTCAGCATCCAGGAATGCGTTAGCAGAGCTGATCTCAGGTGGTATGGTCACTTAAACAGAATGGGCGAGGAAAGATTAGCAAAACAAGTGTTCTCTGCCAGGTTGGCAGGAAAACGACCCAGAGGAAGACCAAGATATAGGTGGATTGATACGGTACAAAGTGCCTTAGAGGATAGAAATATAAGATCTGATAATGTTGGAGTCTTGACAAGTAACAGACTGATTTGGAGGAAAATTGTAGATAGGAAGTTAGTAATGATGTAATTTTTTCATGTAGTACTATCATATCCTGTACACCCCTTGAGGGTACATGGCAGGAATTTGATGATGATGATGATGATGATATATTTTTCAATAAATTAATATCTTCCCTTTTCGATTTTTTCTAAGCTCTATGGAGTGGGCCATATGATCATGTCAGTTCTTGCCGATGCAAAACTACTAGTTTTATTTATTTATTCATTAGTATGTTTCTCGCTGCATTGTCGTAGATAAGGGTAGGTCTATTCTATAATTAATTGTTCAATAACTAAAAAAAAAAATCTAAAGGAAGTTTTAAAGTGTGTCTCTTGGCATGTATCGATTGACTTCCGTTTGGACTGCGTCTGGTTGACAGCACGATCGACTTCCAACCCACGTGGTTCGAACTGTTTACAGTAAACGTTTAAATTCAAATAGTTCAAACCATGGGGTCAGAATTCTCCGCTGAATTTCGGAATCTTTCGTATATTAAAATGTAACGGTTCTCAGCGATTGTGTTACCACTCCTGCGTGCATCTATACATTTTTTAATGGTGCTTTGTTAAGATATGCGAGCGAAGTTGAGTTGGTTTTTTTTTGCGCTTGTCAACCTCAAAAAAAAAAAAAACTTCTTCAGATGGAGACTCATCTACGTGTAAAAATAATCATATTAATCCGGATTTTACCAACCTAGCATCCAAACCGAAATAATTTCTTTCGTCTTATTAAACCCCCCCCCAAATGTTTTAGATTTAACAGTTATTTAAAACACAACTAATAAGACTTACCCATAATTCTAGTGGAGGACCTTTAGTCAGATAAGTGCGAGGTTTCATAGCCAATTCTTTAAAATAGTATCCAAGTTCATGTCTGATGGATGTCACATAACTGGGGGAAAAACAATAAAAAAAGACGTCATGAATGATGCATAACAAACATCATATCAGTGATCAAATCATATTTACTTGCACAGAGTGATTCGAGGTGCTGGAAGAAAAAAAATCATCTAGGACTTTACTAACAAACACACTCTGCATTCTACAATAACGTGCGCGAATTCCATGTCGTCTTCATTAGCGATACACGTCTAGGACGGCATGACGTTGGAAGTGTACCAGCAGAAACATTACAGTGGCTGGTGTTGTCTTGGGTAGTTGGTCCTTTACGAAAATTGTCTACATCCTGATTTTAATTAGACTACCAGTCGATTCAGTTGTCCATGAGAAGAGGAATGCAACGAGCTACAACAATTTATTATTATTATTATTCATTGCAAAGCATTTCGTGGAATATGTCCAGATATAGTGAGATCATGGAAGAGAGGAAGCCAAGCGAAGTGAAATATCCTTGTTTGATCAACGAGAAAATTTATCTGACCATCTCAATATGTTTCTAAACCATGTTGATGCCTTTTTGTATGATTCGGTATTTTTAGGACATACAGCATTCAGTTTAAGCTAGATCAACAGATCCAGCTTAAACCGAATAAACTGAAAAATAATTAATTCACAGCATTACTCGAATCCCAAGAGGAGCGTTTTAGAAATTTTTTTAGTCTCTCAACCGAGTCGAATCAGCCAGTTTCACGGATTAGTGGAAGGATTTCTCTTCATTGAGACTCTGCTCAAAAGGAGCATCCTCACTAGTGCGACGCTCTCCATATTTGCCAGACATAGCCCGAGGGTTTTAGCCTTTTCCTGACTTAAGAAACTCTTGAAAAAAATGATAATGTTGATGCAATTGGCGACCAGAGCGCTTCACCATCATTTCTTGATGTGCAGTGCTATGACAGCACTATGGGATTGAGTTTACATTATTACTAATTCCGATAATTCTGACAAGTCCAAAATTCAAGCGCCCTCTTCTAGAGTTCAAATATGCAACATTTTCCTGCTACTTCGGTTCTCCAGTAAGCCGGTCGGTAGTATCACAGGGTCGATGAAATTTATCTGTCCTCCCAAAGACTCACAAACATCTGTGTCCTCAGCCTATTATTGGTGGAGAGCAATGACGTTATTCACACCGCAAACCAGGCCACCACGGAGAGCTGAACTTTACATGGAATAAATGTAAACTGCACAAAGAATATATTTTAAAGGGAATTAGTTACCAACCATTATATATAAGTACATGTTCGTGTTTACAATCTTATATCTGTTTTGAAGATCTCGTATAATCAAATGCCATTTAGTTTTTTTTTTTTAATTCGAAACCGACCTTCAAAAATCACTTGTAAAAAACTCTTGTACTTTGCTTCTATGTGCAAACTGTTTAGTTAAATTTATGGCTCTCGGAGACAGATTTTTAGAGAGAGAGAGAGAGAGTGGAAATAAAACTAGCATAAGCATTGTTGGCAGTAACATGAATGGATCACGGACGTTACCACAGAAAATTTAATTCCCAGGTGATTTTTGTAAAAAAAAAAAAACTATACCATCATAAAAAAAGTACCTGCAAGAACGAAACAAGTTTAACATAGCAACAAAAGCTACGTTCACTATGGGAAGTGATGTAAAAATTGTAGTTTCTTTTTGACTATTTAAGATAGTGCGAAAGACACACGCGCAGTCATCTCTCTCTCTCTCACCCTGTCTTCAAATGACTATAAAATGTTTACCTACCACAGGGAAGTGAGGAGCATCATTCGTACGTCAGCATTCTCCACGATGCCTCGATAAATAGGAGGATGGAAGCACAGAAGAATTTCATGTGTTGTCATCATAGTAAATCTGACACAACTCACCACTTGAGTGCCGTATTTTTCGCGGAGCAAATACTTGTGATTTAGCCATTTGAGAGCAGCCAAGAACACTACGACTTCACTGAAAAAAAATATATATAAGCCATATTATAAGGTTCATCAGACATTTTAAAACGATCAAACACATTGCAGAAAGAAACGACATCACCCACCCATAAAAGGGTTGTAAACCTATAGTACAGTGGCTGGACTAAGATTTTTTTAAAATGAATTTCTGGTATTTTTATTTAATTATTTTTAATCTGGTAGGGAAATCCCTTCGAATTCCAAGCCCACAGTAGGATTCGAAACCGGTAGCCTGTTTATTGAAGAACAGATATGCTAACCATATCTGACTATAACAATAAGCAAGACCTGTTGTTATAATCCGAATGATGATAATCATCAACAACCTACAATTAATTAACATTTCCGGATTTATAGGATCTTTGAAATTCTAGAACAGCTGGAATGTCCCTGTTTCAATTATATAAGATTCATTTACAAAAAAAAAAGGATCGAAAATATAACAGAATCTCGTTAAAGCCTCGCTGTATTCCTCCAAAACATATGTATAAGCCACATTTGCCTTGGATTATTCTTTCAAAAATGTGTTCTTTCGAATATCATGCAAATATCAAGAAATCCTATTTAAAATCAACAAGTAATACATTATCCACATTAATTGAAACATTATTAAAAATTAAAGAAACATAAAAATACTGAAGCAGGCGATATAGCTGTATTATAATAATAAAAATACCTTCTCGCTGCTATTTTATCTGCAGACAGGATTTCACACACCTGTTCCATTTCAAGTTCCAAGAATTCTCTATTGCACACAGCCTCTTCGAAGTGTTCCAGAATAAGTTTAAAAGATTTCATCCACTTCTCCGACATTCCTAATCTCTTAGCAGTTGCATAAAGATACAGGTAAGTTTCGATGCCATTATCCGTCCCTCGAAGTTTCTGTAATGACGCCAAATATCTGTTAAAGAATCTCTTTAAATGAACACTCTTTCGCGAAATATGAACAGCGAATTTGTACCTCCATGGCGAGTCGATAAGGATGACAATCTTTGATCGAAAAGACCTAGTTTCCAATCCTATTTCGGATCGGATGTTTTTTCAACTATTTTTTTTTTTTTTTTTTTTGCAAAACAAATCAATGGGCCAGAGTATACACACAATGATAGACATGGCAAACTACGGAGAAGAAATTAACCATTTCATCATTAGCAAAAATGGCTTGCATAATACCAGAAAAAAATTTCTTTTATGTGAATCCTAAAGCCTCCAATAATCAACGGATGACGAAATTCATCTATCACCAAAGGACATTCACAAAACATCCATGCACACGATGGGAATCAAACCCAAAGTGTTGTTGGCGAGCGAGTGGATACGCAAATCGACTTGATCAACCAACTTATTCATTAATCGTAAAAAAGCTATTGAGAGTAATATAATAGATCCTTTTGTTTGGGAGAAATCGATCAATGCCAATGCTGTTTGATCTTCCCTTTTGATTAAAGAACTTAATTGTCTGTTTTACAAAGATAAAATTCTGCAGGAAAACGTCCTGCGGTATCCATATGAGATCAAATAACTCACCTGCAATTGAAAGGCACTTACAAAGATTTCTTTCTTTTAACAGTTACAGATGAGATAAACAAAGACCAAAAAAGGCAAACAAATAACTAACAATCCAGTACACCCTCTGTCCAAAAAAGAAACCGAACTTTTCGAAAATGGAAGAAACTAGTAGCGCTACCTGCTGTGTCTTTTTGTTGTCAAAAGAGACAAACTTCGGTAGTGTTATGTCAACTGTTTATGACATTTGTTTCATTAGAAGCCGAGTTATAGTGCCAAGAGTGACAGTGTGTTTTGACGAATTGTCGGTTATCTCGAAGTTCTGAAGCGATTGATAGCGAACGTCGCGTACGGAATGAATATCGTGACGACCGACCGTGCAGGAACGAATTCTTTGTGGATAATGCCCTTGGAATCGTAGAACCAAATCAGCATTGTCTTTACTTTTGACTTCTCCAAGCGACTGTTTTTCGGATGCCCCTCTTCTGGTGGTGTCCAACCAGCACTCTGGCGGTTTGTTTCGGGATCATACTCAAAACACCACGTTTCGTCACCAGTAACGATCGTTTCAAGGAAGTTTGAGTCCTTACTAGCGGTTTTAACGAGATCCTTGCAGCGTACGATTCGATACATTTTTTTGTCGTCAGTCAACTTGTAGGGACCAAATCGCGAACTCAATTTACGAAGGCCCAAACTCTCGGTCAAAATATTGTACAAACTCTTGGTCAAACTATTTCGGGTTTTCTTTGATGAAATCACGCACTTTTTGGATGTTAACTTCGCTCAGTCCACTTTTCGGAAGGCTAGGGTTTTCGTGGTCCTCAAACGTCTCGCGACCACTTTGAAATCGCTTAAACCACTCGTAAACGTGAGTACCGGATAAGCATTCATCACCGTATGCTTTTTGAAGCATTTGATGCTTTCAATAAAACGTATACTAAGTTTAACACGAAAGTCAATCGCAGCTTTCTTAAAGAAACTCATTTTCCGACCGTTCGTCAAAACACACTTTACCATTGGCAGTGTATTTGACTATAACTCGGCTTCTAATGAAACAAATGTTGATACAACACTAATGAAGGTTGCCGCTTTCGACAACAAAAAGATACAACAAGTGGCGCCACTAGTTTCTTCTATTTTCGAAAAGGTCGGTTTCTTTTTGGACAGAGGATGTATATAAAACAATAATACCGTACTTTGGGAATCAAAGAAAGAAAGAAAGGTAGCAGTTGATTTTTGGTCTTGGAAAGTGATAATACATCATTTAAGAGTATGTAAATCAATCTGTATTTGCGAAATGAAGATCGTTGAAAATATGGGACATAATGACTGCAAAGTATTAAAATAAAATGAAAAATAAAAGCATGCATAAAATAGTATCAGGAACAAAATGTGAAGTAGCCTTTTATTTTAAAGAATATAAGAGCAAGCAAATAAACCACAGAAATCTGCAAATAAGAAAGACACTCCTCTACTTAGGATGGTTAGCTATATGCGTTGGGGAGCTAAGTTTCGTTTCTTAATTCTCCACCTTCCACAATGTGCTTCCGAGATGTTACCAAGATTCCAGATGGAAAGAAAAAGCAGTGTGCTTAGAGAGAAATAAGGGATGACATGATGGATGTGTATAGTTCGAAAAGGCGGCGTTAATGTAGATGGATTGTTTAAAGCGACATAACCACGTCAAGGAGGAAGTATGGGAAGAAAACAGGTTTTCCGCTTTGCTAGAAACGCGTCACAGGATTTGTAAGGAAGAACCGAGCTGAAAGAAAGCCTATGGGATATGTAAAAAAAAAAAAAAAAAATATCAACTAACGCCTTTTATTCCCTAATAGGGAGTAGGCGAGGCCTATATATATATATATATATATATATATATATATATATTTTTTTTTTTTTTTTTTTTTTTTTCAGGAATAAATAGGCGCATTCAGACGAAAGTATCATCAAAGTAAGGAATTATAATAAGTTTAGTTTAATCCTTTATCCAAGTGTGAGCAAACAAAGTTTGCGCCTGAAAGTATCTTCAGGACTGAGGTAAGGTGGTGCAACATCAAGGCAACTCTTGGCAAAGGTGGAGAAAGTTATCATCACTCCTATCTCAGTATCTCTCATAATGCAAAGCACATCCCGCAAGGGATGTGCTTTGCATTATGGGAAGTGTGGGAAGTGTGATAGAAGTGTGGAAGATTTGCAGAAAATTCACACTTTGTCCAAGTGTGAATTTCACACTTGGACAATGGATTAAACTAAACTTATTATAGTCTAACCAAGTAAAAAATAAATTCTCAAAAGTAAGGGATTGTTGGTGTTCAGAGCGAAATGATGATGATTGACTCGTGATTGTTCTGTACATGATCAGTGAACCCTGGAGAACAGAGCGAATGACTTATAATCAACGTATGTGAACGTTTAAAAACACAAACTATATTAGAAACTGTCAAGATGTTTGTAGTTTCGCACTAAAAGCCAACATTTTAAACATTGATTTGATTTTATGAATTAATTAGTGAAACACACACAAGCGCACGCGCGCACAAAAAAAAAAGTGACAAGGAAAAGCCTTCGGAAGTTCGAGTCAATACAAATGTCACTTATAGGAATAAGCAGCAAAACTGTAAGTACGTTTACTGAAACTTTGTACTTTAGATAACTTAGCAGTTCAATAGGAAAGTTATAATAGTACAACTTTGAAAAGCAATAAGATGGCGGTAAGGGAAAAATTAGAGTTCGATAAAGCTCCTCGATTTGCTGCACAACATTGCTAAAGTAAGCGGTAATCTAAGAAATTATTCACTAACTGCAGTGAGGAAACTAACGAAGTTATTCAATAACATAAATAATGAAACACAAGCATTAAAAGAGCTACAGCTCACTACAACCAAGCAGGTGCAGGTTAATTTAGCTCAACCCACTCAGCTATACTCACAAGTCGTTAAAAACAATGCTAATAACAAAGACGAATCTGAAAGCTGTAAACTAATAATGAAACCGATATCTCAAATAAACAGCGAAGAAACCTACAAAATCACCAAAGAAGAAATAGATCCAAGAAAAATCAAAATCGGAATCACAAAAATTAAAAGTATTAATAAGGGAGACGTATTAATCGAATCCAAAGAAAGGATCAACAGTGATTTACTACACAACGAACTCTAAGGAATGCAAGACGTTAGTAGCAAATCGTAGTACGAAAAAGCTTCCATAGCTAATTATATGATATTCTCAGCGAAATCTATAATGAATAATGCAATTGATTCAATACGTTTGCATAACGAAGAACTCTTAAGGAGGAGGGGAGATACAAAGATTATACAAAACTTCATGAAAAATAATAAAAAAAAAGAACAAGAGAAATGTAATTATTGATGTCGATCCAATAGTGAGAACCAAATTGCTGAAAACCGGTGTTAAAATGCTGTGGAGAATTTGCCATTGCGCAGACTACGTAAGCGTTCTGAGGTGCTTTAACTGCAATAAATTTCATCATCATACACGAGACTGCAGGGGAAGAACCACCTGTCCATTCTGCTCTAAAGAACATAAGTTCAGCGAGCACCCACGATATAAGTCTGAGATGAACTGCATAAATTTCCAAAATCATAACAAGCATGCCAAAACCAAGACCGACTTCAAATACATGGCATAAGCAAAGACTGCTTGACATACAACTACCACCAACAGCTCAAAATTCAAAACAGATTATGGAAAGCAATAATAAAGTTAGCAGAAACAGCACTACTTCCCTGGCATGTCTTCAAATAAAATTTCAACACTCCGCCAAGGCTGCAAATAACTTAGCAGAATTCATAAACAGAAGAAGTATAAGATTGGTATTAATACAAGAATCTTACGTCAACAACAAAATATTTCTAATCGGAGATGCGACGGAGAAGAAAGTTGTTCTGATCATCTCATGTTAAGTTTCATTATCGGTAACAAAATTTTAAATGGAGTACACTAACCACTGCAGTATCTTTAAGTACTTCGCTGAGAAAACCAATCTAAATGCATTTGCAAAAGCATTCAAAAGAAATTTGCACCCCTTATCTCAGAGAATCCTCAGCTTAACCTAAGACAAGAACTTAGCCATCTCGGCATTAGCACAGGCCGATATACAGTGGCGAACGATGTTTATTAATAGTGTTGTGCGTTTTTAATAATATAAACTAGTTGGCATCAGTAGTGTTTTATTCATTTTGTGTAGCTATAAAATGGATCCATCTCCAAGAAAGCACTCAAAAATATGTACTCTTTCTCAGCACACACTCATGACTCAAAGACAAATGGCCGATGAGTATGATGTTGTTTGGAACAGTTTGTTAATGCGATTTTAAAGAGGTTTAGGGAGACAAGTACCTTTTCTCCTGAGAAAAAAGGAAAAATGTGGGCGAAAAAGGAAATACACTTACTCAAGATCGTTTACTAGTTAGGAAAAGCAAAATGAATCCACGATACAAAATCCATTGATACAAAAATGTAAACGTAAATTTAACACACACTCACGCGCGCGCGCGCGCGTCGAGGTTAGCTTAGTACATATTTGTTCTACTTCACTAATTCTAAAGGGGAGAAAATGTTCGTAATCGTTTATTCGACTTACGTCAATGCACTTTTTCATAGCATCTCTGATTTGTAGTTTCTTAGCAGCAAAGAAGACGTCTGGTAACGTTTGACAAGTGAATTTCAGTTCACCGCTATACATGAAGTTCAAGAGGGCCTTGAACACATCGGGTGCGATTCCTGCCAACTGAATCTGGAATGTGGAAACATTCGAATTTTACTCTCAAACTAACAGTTATCACTCTTACAAATTGTTTCATATTATTTAAATAATAATGCTGTAATCCATCAGATCTAACTGGTAATTTACAGAAGATAGCACAAAAAATAAACATCTAGTGAGTAGCTCTTAAAGATATTCGATAAATACGAAATCGAATTAATATTTCTGATTCCAATTGAAGCATTTCATATCCATTAATTCAAATCCATTTCTGGAAAAAAAATCAAACGAAAACTTCCTTCGTGTCGAAATCGGGTCTTTTAGTGCCTTGCTAGGAAAGCTGATCAGAACTTTTTGTTGACTTTGTTTCAACCTCTTTCACATGATTCCACAGAAACATTATAAAGGAAAACAAATCGCACCTGATATTCACTCGTGTCTTCCAAACTATGGAAGAATTTTGTATTTGGTTATATTAGGTTGTTGTTTGTATTAAGGCCGAAGTTATATGTCCTCGTTCTTCTAGCTAGTTTTGTTGTAAAGGTTCTTTGCAGTCTAGACGGGATTAGACCTTTCCAAGAGAAATAGAAATGTAACCCTCTGATAGTAATCCCTTAATACTATATATATTTGCGATTCAATTGTAAAGACCTCAGTTTGATTCTCGTTGCGACGAGAGGAATCTTTATATGGGCCTTTTCAACTGAAGGTGAGTTAGCCATTCTCTTAAGTGTTGTAAAAGGTTTTTTTTCTCCAGCCGGAAATTCTGATTTTTCACTCGCACACAGGCAAATTGACCATAAGAACACACGCAATTTATAGACAAAAAATACTACTGTTGTTGATGGTAGGCGGCGTTGACGGCGAATGTGTGTGTGTGTGTGTGTGTGTGTGTGTGTGTGTGTGTGTGTGTGTGTGTGTGTGTGTGTGTGTGTGTGTGTGTGTGTGTGTGTGTGTGTGTGTGTGTCCTCCCACGATGAATCCTTGGACTCAATGGAGGTGACACGTAATAATAATATATATTGACCCTTTCAAAATAATGTAGTCTCTTAACAACCTGAGATACTTCTTAGAGGTCAGCTTAATTAACGAAAACCAATATGGATTTTGCCATTCTTCAGTTGCCGGTAACTCCTTGACCAAAGGCATCTATTCCGAAACCTGTTCCATGTGAAAAGTTCTGAGAAACTGAAACTAGGCCTTGACATTTCCAGGATTGATTATGGCATGTGAGGGCCCTCTCTTAGCAAGCCCCTGTCCTATGACCTACCGTATAACGATTGATTGAATTAATTTTTCTCACGTCAATCGCTGTTGATTATCATGGACAACTTTCTATCTCCAACTTCCTTTTCAATATAAGAGTTCTACATGGCAATGTTTTCTCAATTACAATTTCTCTTACTCTAGATTAATTTATCTTCCTTCCACGACTATAAAGTTTTGTTGATAACACTCTCTTCCTGTTTTTTCCGCAAAATTTGCCTCTATTAAACAAGCAAGTAAGCTTCAAATACATCTAGAATCGGCGTACCTTAAATGCTGTCTGCAAGATAGCTTTCAGTAGGTAGAAAGTAATTTAGGCAGATTCAATGAAACGTTGATCAACCTTCTTGATGCCCAGATCCTCAAACAAGATCAAGCTGTCGTCGTTCTCAGTTTAATATTTGTCACTAGTCTTTCTCGGCACAATTATTATTAAAGAGAGACCTCCAAGGAGTTAGAGATTCATTAAGGGAGGCCACATACTACATATATAAGCTATCGTTCTTCTACTTGAATTCATTCACACTTCTCGCACTCACAACATCCAATAACAATTCATTCCAATCATGCACCTCCCTCTGAGAGAAAAATCTAGCCCTCACCCCCTTCTTAGCTGCATTCATTCATTCTCAGGTTCCAAGGATGCCCTCTGGTCCTTTCCCCACCCTCCATAAATTGAAAACTTCCATCAATTGAAAACCTGTAGGATCCGTTCAGACGTTTGTAAGTTTCAATCATATCACCCTCTTTCTCCTGTTTGCTAGTGTCTGCAGTCTACAAATTCTCAATGTCTTCATAATCATATACCACAATCCTGATAACATTTCTAATAATCTCCTTTGTACTCTCTGCAATATATCCGAGTCGCAACGGAAACCAGGAGACCAGACCTGCGCACAATAGTCCATGTGAGGTTTTATCAAGGACTTGTAAAGAGGCAAAATGATATCCTTATCTTTACATGTGAACATTCGTTTCAGCATTGCAATTATCTTTTGAGTTGTGTTTGCAATCTTTGCTACCAAGAAGTGTATTTAGCAGCTTACAATATTCATAAGAAATAGTACTCTTAGTGAGTATTCTTACCAAAACATAGTAACGTTCTCGTATTTTGGCATCCTATAAAGAAAACCTATCTTAATGAACCTTCGTCTGGCGCTCTAAAACGAAAACTTAGTTTACGTACTTTTGGCGATTTGTTCATTTATTTAGTCTTCATTAAATTTGTTCCAAGATCGATATGCCTTCTATCTATTTTCCCACTTGCTGAACTTCTGTACTAAGGAGTATACTGAGTTCAGCGCAATGGTATCGGTTGCTGGATGGGCAGAATATCGACGGTGCATGGGAAGCATTTAAACAATGCTTAAATTTTTCAATATCAGAATGTGTGTCCTGAGAGTGAGAAGAATAAGTAGGGTAGGAGTTCAACGGATGTGTAATCTTATTAAGCAAGAGCTTCGTAAAAAATGGATGATGTGAAAGGAATACAATGTGCATAAAGATGATGGCGTTATGAAAATTATAACCAGCAGGCCATAACAGTCACAACTGATTTATGGAAAGCAAAATCGGGGTAGGAGAAGAAACTGGCTCTGCGTACTAATAATTTATTAATGTGCTGCAAGTAAAAGAAAGAACGAATATGAAAGAATGACTCTTCTGAATGCATGGTGTGAGGATGAATATCTCCTCTTCAACCAATGAGTGCCCATTTTGCTAAAAGCTATCAGCTTGGTGGATGCAACAGTTCTCCGCTAAACCCCCCCCCCTCTTTACTGGATGAAGAAACTCAGGTGTATGAGGAGGAGACATTAGAGCTGTTGCACAAACTTGATAACAATTCAATAATAGGGAACGATGGAATATCAGCACGTGTGCTCAAAGAGTGTTTGAGCTGAACTGGCTATTTCTTTAACCAGGCGATATAATTTGAGTCTGAACAGGGAGACTCCACAGGGTAGGAAAGAATGTATGGTAATCCCATTGCACAAGGTGATACAAAGACAAATCAGACCATTCAGTATCTCAGGAATGGTGGTGAAGATTTTCGAAAAGTTGGTCAGGGCTCGCATTCAGAAATGGATTGATAGAGAATCTCTACTTTACAATGAATAATGTGTTTACTAAGAAAAGGTCATGTTTTCGCAACTTGCTGACATTCTATAACAATGTTATCGCTGAACTAGACAAGGGGAATGGATACACAATCATACTTTTGGATTTTGCTAAGGCTTTTGACAGAATACAGCATGGAAGACTGTTGCATAAATTGGAGAAAATGGGTTTGGATTATAGAATATTAGCTTGGATAAGAGGATGGCTGACTGACAGATATCAAAAAGTGGTTTACGGGGGATCTGAGTCTGCAACGTTTAAGGTAACAAGTGGTGTACCACAAGGATCAGTGCTTGGTGCACTGGTATTTAATCTATTTGGCAATTGGATGGATTTGTCATGCGACATGCAGCTATTTGCATATGATGCAAAGTTAAGTAGGGTATTCAAGAATGCGGCTGATATGCATCCCTTTCAGAATGATTTGAATAGTCTGGAATTGTGGGCATGGAAAAATAGATGTCAGTTCAATGTCAGAAAATGTAAAGTCAGGCAGTTGGGAGTGATTAGCTATCCGATTTCGTATTATATTGGTGGGATTAGGCTAGAAGAAACTGATGAGGCTAGGGATCTTAGAGTGTTAGTAGATAGGAAGTTGAAGTTCAGCGGCCATGTAGCAAAGATTGCAAATACAACTCAAAAGAAAATTCCAATGCTGAAACGAACTTTCACATGTAAAGATAAGGATGTTATTTTGCCTCTTTACAAGGCCTTGATTGCACAGGTCTGGTCTCCTGGTTTCTGTTTGATGCTGATAGTGGAATGATATCAGGATTGTGGAATACTGTTTATGAAGGCAGATTGAGAATCTGTGAAATGCAGACACTAGCAAACAGGAGAAAGAGGGGTGACATGATTCAGCCTTACAAACTTCTGAAAGGGTCATACAGGCATTTAGTCGATGGAATTTTTTATTTTATGGAAGATGGAGAAAGGACATTAGGGCAGCTTGGAAGCTGAGAATGAAAACCGCTAAGAGTGGTCTGAGATCTAGATTTTTCTTTCATTGGGTGGTGCGTGATTGAAATGGATTGCCATTGGATGTTGTGAGTGCAATCAGTGTAAATGAATTTAAGAATAAGCATTATAGCTGGTGTGTGTAGTATATGGCCCCCCTCCACCAGTCCTTGACTCTCTGGAGATTAACCTAACTATTTAAGGTAATTAATTCGACAATACGACTTGTTCTAATTACTTTATCCTCCAACTACTAACCCACCAAGACTACTATTCTTCCTCTTCTTTCCGCTTTTCCAGCTCCATTTTATAAACCAGTCTTCTTTTGGTTATCCTGCGCATTATAATTATTACATACTGTACTAATAACTAAAGAAAAAGCAGCATACTGAAAGTACAGACCTTAATCCCTACTCTCAAACTTTTACAATCTTTTTCGACATGAAAAAGAAAGTAATACGTCAAGCAATCAACACCTTGGACTAAAAGAATATTATTATTTAAGATTCCTTACCTTACTAGCATCTTGTTCGGTGAACTTTCTCTTGAAATATTTGCTGAAGCAAGTGAGGACTGCTTTGTGTGCGCTGAATGTGAATTCTCCCACTTTTATGGTAACATTAGTGACGAGGTTCCTGTTCCACAATGCTTCTGCATACTGACCGAGCCGAGCAAAATGGACTGTTTTAGAATTACTTCCAGTAATACGTGTTCCAGTTATATCACCATCTGGCGTCAGGATTGTGTTTTCGTTTGGAAATCTCGACACAGATTCCTAAAAATAAAGCACCAAGTTATGGACAAGAGAAAAGCATTCCGGGAATTAAAAAAAAAAAGGTTATATTTTATAACGGGCTAGCTAGAACACAGAAGGCCTAAATATTTGGGGAACCAATTCGAGGTAAATGAGTAGGATATGTTTATTATTTTAAACTGAATAAAATTATAGCATCAATTAAATGAGGAGAATGAGTAAGTAATACGAACCGTGTCCTGCTCATTCGTTGCAGATGAATTCGTTAAGCTCTCCTCTTGGACTTTATTTTCTCCTCCGGCAGTAGGAAAATCATTCTCAAAAGGCAAAGAGCCACAACATGATGCATATTTCGATAAAATGCTGTCTAATGATAAAATCGATTTGTTGCTGCCCTCTTCCTTCTTTTCCTCCATCATAAATAACACAGGAAATAATACTTACAGAGCCGATGTTTGTTAATGCAAAACCACAGTAGTGTTACTTGTTATCATAATTTGAATAGTTTTTAGATAATCATCCTACAACCGATGCTGCGCAGATCGAATGATAGGGGAAAAAAGGAGACCAACAGCTTCAGTGGCTTAGTCCGATGTATTTCTGAGGTCCACTGAGTTGGCTTGATATCACTGTTACGTACCTCCAATAACAATGATTTCGGATAACAATATTCTGTTTGTAGATGCATCTCAATGATATTTTTCAGGCTGATTGTTGAACGAGAGATTATCGTGTTAGAATATTGACTAAAATAGCAATTAAATAAATCGAAATACAGAAACAAGAACTAACGTAGTATTCATGTTAATCTTAATGCTGAATTACTGCTCGCCAGCGTTCATATAATAACACCACAAAAGTATTTTGTGAAGCGTTATAATTTCATGGTTTACTATCTTTTCGCGTTGTTGTTCAGGGCAGTGTAATCCTTTCCTACCTCAAGTGTGCTATTGCTGTTTAGCACTACAGTCGTCGACTGCTGAGTTTCTTCTATACTTTAGATATATTGCTTTGTAGAACTATTCGTAGTTAAACTTAATGATTTATTATTTATTCGACGACGTGAGGAGCTGAAGGATCTTCCTCAGCCATAGCCAAGTTAGGCAGTTTTTTCCTGCCAGTTTATTTGGGGTTTTTCATCGCGCAAGCAGGCAAACCGGCCCAGTGAAGACACAGGGTACAGTCATAGGATATAGTACGTCAAGGAAGGCAACGGAAAACCACCTTGCTCATAGTCATTTCCCTAGATGGTGGCGCATATGTAGCTGCCCCTAAACAGCCGAGAGGCTTA
Organism: Typopeltis vanoorti; assembly: GCF_054136105.1. Taxonomy (NCBI): domain Eukaryota; kingdom Metazoa; phylum Arthropoda; class Arachnida; order Uropygi; family Thelyphonidae; genus Typopeltis; species Typopeltis vanoorti. The sequence continues at coordinate 12,343,591 of NC_143565.1, read as the reverse complement.
ACCACAAACAATTTATTCTAACTATCAGGTTCATTTTATGAATGTGAAAATTTTCACGCAGCTCTCGAAATGCATTTAAGAACATTCTATTTTTGTTGCTGTCGTCCTGTTTATCACGTAGCTTGAGTTTTCGTAGCCCCCAACCCCAGTTGTGTTTTGAAGGACCGCGGTTGAATCTCTTTCTGGAGCTCAAAGAAGATTCTTTATACGATTTTTTCCACTGAAATGAGTTCTCATACGAGGCGAAGGATTTTATTTCCAAAACATGGTTTTTTCATTTACCAAAACAGGAAAACTGGCCAGAAGAACACACGCGATTAAGAGACAAAATAAAAACGCCTCATAGCCGCTACGACCGTAATTCAAAACAACTCGACCATTCTTCGCTTTCTCCTGAGTTCGAATTCTGGCATGGATTCGAAAACTCTTTCCAGCTTTAGATATTTATCAGGATTGTCAAAAAAAAACAAAAAAACTAGGAGGTAAATCGTTTTTATTGGTGATGTGATTCCACACTTTAATTTATTATAGATCTGAAGAATCATAAAATCCTGTGGTTTCCAATGCAAGGTTTACTTAATCCTTTGTCCCCTCAAGGTAATAATTTGCTAGATGTTTTGAACAATTTCTATTGAAATTTTGAGACAAGCTGATATATTAATGTACCTTAAATAAGAATTACTTACAGTAAATATTTATTTATCCATAAGTTTCATGGAATATGTAGTGAGCATCTTCAGCACAGTTTGAAAGATGAAACAACGTCACAAACATAAATAATTACTTTAGCCATACGTAGCTGATTAACAAAATACAATTGTCCGTGACTCAAAGACAACCCCATTCCCATATTTTATGAAAACAAAAAAAGATTTATTCTGCTTATGATGAGAGAGAGAGAGAGAGAGAGAGAGAGAGAGAGAGAGAGATTTTCATGGTCTGCTTTATAGGCAGCCGAGTATCAAAAAATGTCAAACGTTTTTCTGTGTGCGTGCGCATATAAGTATGATAATTCTGGGTTTTGCAGGAATGTGGTCATCATTCGAAGTTTAGTTTCCAGTTAACGCTCATGACAGTAATTCAACATGGTCGTTCTGACGCTCAGAGCCGGACAAAAACGAAACATTGTAGAAAGCCAAGGCTTCGTATTGTGAAGAAGAATAGGACAAAACAGAATTGTTTGGTCTAAGACATCCTATAGATTTCCCTGTAGATGTTATTAAATACAGTTTGAAAATCAAAGTACAGTAATACTTTAGCCATGTTTCATTGCCATATTCGAATTTTTGTTAATGTAAATGTTTTTTGTAAAGTTTCATATATTCCAAGCTTTATATTATAGTATAAAATTTTGAGAAATCATATGTGTAACCTAAGAGCAACAGCTCGTCCAGGTTACGATATGCATAAAGTTTCAAAACGTTATGTGATGCATCATCATTGTGTACACGTGCAAATGTTTCATTTTCACAATGAAACATTTACACGCAACAATAATAATAAATTAAAAAAAAGATACGAGGAGTGCAACATGTGACTTTCCTTGTTCTGTAGATCATTTCAGTCTCTGTCTTTGTTAAGCGTGTGTCATTGAAGTGCTTACGTAATGCTAGCTTGAGCTAACGAAACATTTAGTTCACTTATTAAATTATTTATTTTATTCTCTTTCGTTCCATGCGATTATTCTTACGGAAGATTAAAAACATTACGTATAACAAACACCGAGACTAGGGTCTTGAAATCATATGCATGTTTTAAACAAATTGTTACACCAATGAATTTGCTACCTGAGAAATTAAAACAAAATATAACAAATAAACATCACTTTAATATGATATTCTGTTTGATGACCAATGCATAGAGATATCTTCAAGTCGATCAAAAAAAAAAAAAAACGATGGATTATTGTCTACTCTAATGGAGAATCGAGAACGGTTTGCTTCTGGGTTTAATATCATCATAATATATCAATCTAAAGATAGTTCATGATCCTTTTAGTTCACTCGTTCATTTATATCAGCTGTTCTCTTAGTTCACTTGTTTATTTAATGCAGCCATCCTGATCTAAATTAACAGGAGGTTTAAAAGTGCTTTTATTATAATGATGCGCTTCTACAACCGGTTTTAAAGGTAACCATTATTTTTTGTGTTATATGTGTGTGTGTGCGCGCATATATTATTTCTTTATTTTATTTTTAAATATCTGTATATAAAATTTGTTGCAATGCTTAGATTAAACCAACCACCTCGGATATTTGAGCCATGAAACAATGACGATAGCATACAGAAGCTATTACCAGCCTGCGGCCAGAGGAGCGGGTCTTGCTAACAGCAACTTCATCCTGCCGGTGGAATGGTCAACGACAATTCTATAATTTTTTAAGGACGTTTTCTTTTTTAATTAAAAAGTAATGTTGTTTTTATAATAAATTATTTATATGAAATGAGACCATTTACGGTAAGTCATTTAATTCTTCGTGTTCTTTGACTTGAATGACTTACCGTAAATGGTCTCATCATCAAAGCAGAGTGGATGAGAAGGACGTGCTAGCCATTCCCAGTTCATCCTTCATCATACATTTCAATAACCTCCATGATCAGCATGGTCGATGGAGATGGATCATGGAGTTATTGAAATGTATGGTGAAGGATGAACTGGGAATGGCTAGCATGTCCTTCTCGTCCACCCTGCTTTGTTAACATCTATTCAGTCTTACTAGTTGGCGTCTAAAGGGTAGGCCCGACTGAGAAAGGGAAGAAGAAGAAGAAAAATGATTTTTTTTTCTTTTTTGAGTTTTGATCTTGCCCGTCAAATGCAAAATACAAATGGCAGACATTAAGCCCACACAATTGCGAACAAACAGGATATCTGGATTGGAAACATTTCTCCCATTATCATTTGGCTTATCTGTAATAATATATTCTGTGCGCTGGTTAAGTAATAATCTTATAAAAGAGTTCATTTACTGGCGGCACATGTAAAATGCAGCATCCTTTGAAGTTCTGCCAGGTTGCTGTCTTCTTCGATCGTAAAAGAAAGATAAGGTGTTCGATTACGTGGAATTTCTCCTACGAAGAAATCCCAGTAAATTAGTTGAATAGGATTATAAAACTTGGGAGAAATAAAATGAAAAGAACAACTGAGTATTAATTCGAATATGCTCTCTTATTAAAATAAGAAAGAGTATTATAATATAAACTTTAATGCAAAACATAAAACTATACTAATGAAGTCAAAACTTATGAATTAAAAAATTCAACCTTAAGTGCCCAAACTGACCATAAGAACAACCTTTGCAAAAGAGAAAAATTCTGTCGGAACGGCAAATATTTTTCACAAAATGCATGATGTGTACCAGTGGTTCTCAAACTGGGTGCCGCGGCACCCTAGGGTGCCGGAAGAATGCCACAAGGGTGCCGCGAAATTTTGGATCGTTTATTTGAAAAAAGCAAAATATTCAATTGCCACAAATAACTAAATCAAAAACAAAAAATTATATATTTTGATTTTAATGGATGAAGCGTATATAAAAATTATCATTTTTTGTATCACTCTTATGTTATATCCTGGGATTTCATTAGATCACCGCGTGTCGTAGTAACTAGATATGTGACGGCACATAAATGCTGGTATTATACATGATCATGTATAATACAAGTATTATACATGATCATTTCCCCTAAACAAAAATCATGAGTCTTTTGTCATCGGTGAGAATAAACGAAGTACGATATTAAAGTCGTTAAATTCAGTGAGTAGAGGTTTTTCTTGTTGTTATATATTCCAACTATAACGAGAGACATCGTAAACAAATGTTTTTCCTTTTTCCATCCGGAAAAAAAATTATTTACTTGAAATAAATTTTAAAATAAAATATTAAAGTTACATATACCCTTCAAAATCATGAATAATTTTTCCTTAAAAAAAGAAGTGAAGATTCTGACGATCAAGAAATGTCTATTTGTAGCAAAGCTAACGAACCAATTCGCACTAATCAATTATCAAAAACTGATACTTGCATTAATGAAGATTTGACTATTTTTAACGTTCAGCAACAAAAAAGCACTAATGAAACATCAGAAACAGAAAGAATAAAAAGGGAACAATGAAAAAGAATGTAAAAACTCGTTTATATCAAGAGAGCTATCTAAATATGGGATTTACGTGGTGTGGTGATAAATTAATTCCCAGACCTAAGTGATTTTGTGTGGTTTGGTTCTATCAAATGAGGCTATGGTTCCTAGCAAATTATTGCGACATTTCTCCACAAAACATGACAACTTGTCGAATAAAAATCCTGAATATTTCAAAGAGTTAATAAGATTACAAGAAAAACAAAGTAAAAGTTTTGTAAGAAAGTTTACAATTTCCGACCGAGTTCAAGAAGCGAGTTACTTAGTCGCTGAAATAATTGCGAAGGAAATGAAGCCTCATACTATCGGCGAAACCCTGATTCGTCCGGCCTGTTCAGCAATTGCGAGAACAATTTTTGGTACTGCGGCAGAAGAAGAAATAAAGAAGATTCCATTATCAAATGATACTATGAGTAGACATATTAATGATCTGTCAGCCGATATTGAAAAGTCAGTTATAACCAAAATAATCGAATCAAAATTTTTCAGTTTGCAGTTAGATGAGTCAACTGATATCGGTGGTAAAGCACACTTACTTGTTTTTACTCGATTCATTGAAGATGATAAAATTATCGAAGAATTTTTATGCTGCAAGGAATTCGAAAAAACCACGACGGGAAAAGATGTTTTTGATATAATGAACACATATTTTAATACAAATGGTCTATCTTGGAAAACTTGTGTGGGTATATGTACAGATGGTGCACCTTCTATGGTTGGAATTACAAAAGGGTTTGTTTCCTTTGCTAGAAAAGAAAATGAGAACATTATAACGACTCATTGCTTCATTCATCGTGAATCATTGGTAGCAAAGACAATAGGCTTGGAATTAAAAAGTGTATTAGAAGAAATCATTCAGATGGGTAATTATATCAAGGCCAGACCATTAAAATCTAGAATATTTGCAGGACTATGTGAAGAGATGCAATCTCATTACAAGAATCTTCTTCTTCATACCGAAGTAAGATGGCTTTCAAAAGGTCGCGTATTGGATTGTTTTTTTTTTTGAACTTAAAGAAGAAATATTAATGTTTTTCCAAAATGAAGACAAACCAGAATTCTATAAATTATTACAAGATGATTTTTGGTGTTCCAAACTAGCCTATTTAACAGACATATTCGATCATCTGAACAAGCTGAACTCCAACATGCAAGGAAGAAATGAGAATATTTTGACATGTACAGATAAAATTAAAGCTTTTAAAGATAAAATAAAAATGTGGAAGATAAAATTAAGCACCAACAATGTAGAAATGTTCCTTAAAGTTGTCTCCAGAAAATATAAGAAAACTGATCTGAAAAACTTATTTACAGTCATTTAACATCGTTAGAAGAAAAAATTGACCATTATTTTCCAGACATTTCAGTCAATTTATACGATTGGATTCGAAATCCATTTGTAGAGTCAACATCAGCAAAGAGTGAGTTAAGTCTTATAGAAGCCGAAGAATTAATTGATATAAGTAACGATCGTACGTTGAGATTGAAGCATTGAGAAATGTGTCTGAATTCATTTTGGATAACAACTATGAAGGAGTACCCCAATATAGGATTCAAAGCACTTAACATCTTACTGCACTTTCCTACATCTTATTTGTGTGAACTGGGTTTTTCTGCTCTGGTAAATATTAAAACAAAGAAGAGAGAAAGCCTAAAGGCCCTTGAAAATGAGATGAGAATATGTCTCTCAAAAACAAGGCCTAATATCAAAGAAATATGCAAACAACACCAGGCACATACTTCACATTAAGTTCATTTTATTATCTGAACCTTTATAAAAGCTTTTGTTTTGTATGTTTTAGGGTTGTTTGAAAATAAACCAATTTAGTTTAAATAAATTCCGTTTTCTTTTAAACACGCTTTCCTTCATATCTTTAGTATCTGTAATACCAATTTATTTATGGGTTATATATGCGAGTCTTTCAGAATCAATTAATCGGCACTTTGCTCTCTATAAAAAGCAAATAATACTAGCGGTGCCGTGAAATTTATTTATTGATTTTAGTGTGCTGCCAGACAAAAAAGATTGAGAACCACTGGATTACACAATCGGTATGAAGTAGTTCCAATGCGTGAAGCATTGAGGTCAGTGCGTGAACGAAGCTGGGTATTTTTAATTTTTTAACATCTCGAAAACTGACATACCATGAGTTTAAAGGATACACCTTTATTAAAGTGTATGGATAGGTGTTATGAATAAGGACATAACGATGGAAACACAGTAAATATTCAGGACTCAAGAGGATATATCAAGAGTTAATATAAACATTGTGCATTAAAAATAAGCACTTGTAAGGGTGGAACATTTAAATGATTTCAGTAAGGGTCACATTTAGGCAATAATAATTATTATTGCCTAAATGTGTCCCTTGACAGCTGAGAATAATATAATCCCCATTGATGACACAATTTTCATCAGAACAGTAAACATCGATTACAGTATTAAAGCTTTTACAATTCATGAGAAAATAAGAAGTGTTATCAGCATCGCGATGAAAATACAGAGGAAATAACAAACAAAAGTAGTCATTTGATAAGGTCTATTCTGCCTGATTGACCTCTCATGTATGGTATCGGAGCTTTGCAACATACATCCAACAGTAAAAGAATTCCCACTCGCTTTGCTTTAATAAACTCGGAAAATTACTGAGAACTAACCTCGACCTACACAAGTCAGCAACTTCAAAATTCAACGGACCTTTTAAGAATCTGTCTCTGAGTGCTCTGCACGGCACACTGGTGGCTTGTTGCTGCCACCAGCATACGACTGTTAGGTTGCCTCGTGCTGGAATCGGGTGATTTCTTGTAAAGGTTCGGACTAGTAAGATTTTTACCTGTAATACTGCACTCTCTGAAGCAAAGAAAGATGGAGTAATGCAAGCCCTCTACAAGAAGAATAGAGGGAGGTGTGCCGAAACCATCCTTGATGTCGCCTCCCCTCCTCCTCCTCCTCTTGAAGAACAGCATGAGGACTTCGTAGAATTTTGTAAAGCAGTGTTCTATACTCCACCTCCTCATCAAGACCAACCAAAGGTGCTCTGATCCATCCCTGTATCTTCAATATTTCACTCAGTGTCTACTGAAGAAATTAAAGCAGCTCATCTGTCTCTGGACCTGATGGATTGCCAGAATATAGGCTACGGAAGGTGCCTTTGCTGATATTGCGAGATCTACTTGATACCCTATAATCGTATAAAACGTATACTTGTGTATCGTATACATAAGTCAGCAACTTCAGAATCCTATGGACCTTTTAATAATCTGTCTCTGCATGCTCTGCACGGCACACTGGTGACTTGTCGCTGCCATCAGCGTATGACCGTTAGGATGCCGCGTTCAGGAATCGGGTGATCTCTTTGAAAGGCTTCGGCCTAGTAAGATTTATAAGTGTAATACTGCACTATCAGTATAAATTTTAATAAAAAATAAAAATAAATAAATAAATAAATAATATAAAAATACTGATAAACTATGATATGATAAACGAAATAGAGATAGACAATTTGGTAGATATTTGGTTAAGTTCAACTTTAAATTTTGACTTACTGGCATTCTTTGCAATTAGCTGCCAAAGCAAATAAAGCTATGAGACCAGTATATGATGTTTTCAAATGTGGTGTGTCCTGCATTCGACCTTGCTCGTTTCTTCTCTTCTTCTTTAATTAAAAGGAACTTTCTGATGTTGACGAAAAAGATTTCCACTTCTACGTGACACTAACTCTATCTCCTTAATTTAAAGCCTTGTTAAAGCTCTTGATGTGACGGGATTCCAACCTGTGCCTTTCCAACTAAATGTCTTGAGGTGTGATAGTTGCATTACATATCACATCGCACCTGCAGAACTGTCCGCGGATGATAATAATAGTAGTAGTAATAAAAAAAAAAAAAAACTAGATGAATCGCTATCTATGGCATCATTCTCCAACATTTCTCAGGTTTCAACCAGCACACAGCAACAGTTTCAGCACAGGAACAATGGTGAATACTGAGGAGTTCTCGAAGGAATCTAGGCAGCCTGAGCACGCTGGACATTTACACTCATCTTATTTGAATTTCAGTGTCTTATTCCTCTTCTCCACAGCGAACAGATCGTAAAGGTATTTGGAATTCCGGTAGAAGCATTTAAGGCTATGAGGTCAGTGCATTACTTGAGCTAAATGCAAGCGGCCTGGAAAGATTATCTTTGTAGTAAAAAAGCCGAAAACTGGTCCCATTTCCCTTATGACACCAACTAACTCACTTCCTGGAAAATCAAAATCAACGCGAATAGAAAAAACTTCGAGATTTTGCAGACATAACCGACTGTTACACCCCAGTCGAGGGCCATTGCGATTTCCAACAGAAATGCCAACGATGAATTGAACAATTTAAACATAGAATTGTTGTATACCAACAAATAAGATATATATAAAAATATTCTGATCGATAATTTTGATTATTCTTTACATGTCCGTATCATCTACAATCAGCGATGAGCCCGCATTGTCTCTCCATGTAAAGAAAATATTGCTGATTGAAATCTGCAAATGCTAATTCTCTCTTCGAAGCATTCTTTTTTTGTATTTAAAAAAAAATAAACTGATTAAACGAAAACCTATATTCCCATTTCTTTGAGTATTTTGTATTTAACGTAAAAGTAAACTGCAAGTGTCTCATTAATATGGGGAGGAATGAAGTATAAGGCTCATACTCATTTCAACTCACGAGAAAGTTCTGATAATTGATGAACATCCCAAATCTTGAAAGTTAAACTTTTTCAGAAATAGAGAATATACATTTTATGATCGCTATATATAGAAAATAAAAAATAACTGATATTTGTACGAAATAGAAGAAGAAATTATAAATTGTACAAATGAATGCAGAAGGACAACACACGAGGATTCAGGGAGTATCGATGATACTGTTTGGCTTGAAATATTTGGTTTTACGAATGTTATGAAGGATAAGAAAAGCTGTGATAAGTAATTTTTGAAGGAAGATGAATTAGTCGATCTCATATGGAGGATGGGCGGGATTTCATTCCTTCTAAAATATCTGAATTTTCATCTCAAAAACATCTAACTAGCTGAACGCCCGTCGCAGTGGCTCACAGGCTTAGTTGCTGCTCCCATCATTGCAGCTAATGCAACACCAGAAAAACGTGTAAGCAATCTTTGGTGCAGAGAGATAGAACACTAATCTTAAATATAATGGCGATCACGCATGTATGAGTTGTGCTTCCATACGGGAATCGGTGCTTCCATAAATTAAATTTGCACGCTCGAGGTCTTCGTTGTGGGATGACTCACGACTGGCTGTTCACCTTGCGAGCTATAAAAAATTCGTTTGGTAAATGAGTGATTGAACCCTTTGGAAAGCGTAGGATGACTGTTTTTTGTGATCCTATGATTAGCGATGACTGCTGATTAGAGCAGTCAGCTGATGCACTGTAGTACTCAGCAAATCCTACTATTTGAGATACGAAAAATAATGCAAATCGTACATCATAAATGTTTGATTTCTCCACAGCGGCTTTAAAAATGAGGATGGATGACTGTCAGATTCCGAGTTCTTAGCTAGACCACTTCATGGTTTGAGTGCTGAGGAGACTACGGAAAAGATGGGAAACAAAATAAGAACAAGCGCAAAATATTTCTTACCAGAAATTCTTTGTGATCCTAAAAATGCGCACGCAATATGAAATAAAATGACTGAATTAGATAACAACGATGAGATTTTCATTCCCGAATAAATGTTTTGGATAAATGTACATTTTTTGACAGAGATTATTGTCATAAATGTTATTTGCATTTATACAGTTAACACATAGCATTTATGTTCTGTTCAAAGAGTTCAGTATAAAATAGATTGCATTAATTAATTAATATTAATAATAATAATAATGGTATTCATCAGAATAACTTATTAAGGCATGATGAGGCGGTCTAATCCCACTCTCTTCATAAAGGCTAATCTTAGTCTCGAAGTGAGTGTTTGGTACTTTATACGGATGCAGTGTAGGCGTTGGGTGTTGTGATTTCCACGATTTATGTTTTATCGTGGAAATCATACGAGAAAACGTGTGATTTCCAGAACACCAAATCCAAATCACAGAACACCAAAACACGAACTACAGTTCGTGTTTTGGTGTTCTGTTACTGTTCAAGTTTTTAACAGGTTGTCGAGTAGTGTGGGTATGAGATGCTCTTTCACAGCTGAATAGTATGCGTTTATGAGCGACTGGTTATGGGAAGGCACTGCATAAATAACAGACATATCTGCGATATGTTTGTTATTACGATGTGTGTTGTGGAAGTAATTTCTTGGCGCGTAGTTTCCGTTCCAGAGAAAGTTTCTTAAAAGTTCATTTTTTCTAGAATTATTTTTAATTAGTTTAATATTAACAATAAATTTTGCTACATTGTACTTTGCTAAAATCGGGAAACCAGAATAAAAAGCAACATATCTAAATGCACTTGCATCTTTCGCGTGAATGAAAAACATAATCTGGAATGTGATTTTTGTTCCGTAATTACTTAAATACCGATCTAGATGTGCGCCTTAAATCGTTTATAAAGAAAACATAAATGGAAAATTAATGGTGATTAAATTTAAATAAACAATGCACACTAAAGGTATAAAGTTTAACTAACAGAGAAATTACATATGACTCCTTCCTTCAGTTAAAATATATACTCCGTGTAAGAAACGATTTAGTCATTATTAACTAAGTTTTTTCGTTCTAGCAGAAAGTACGAAAAAAAAATCTTTCGCTAATGTAGACCGAGAATTCCTCTGGTCTACATTCAGCGCTGTTCGTAAAAAATTAATGGTTCATAACCAAACTACCTGTGGATAATAATAATAATAATAATAATAATAATAATAATAATAATAATAATAATAATAATAATTCTTTTAATTGACTGCTTTACTATATAATCTGCAGTCTTTGATTACGAGGATTATCATGTTGATGAGTGAGACGAATTGATCCCACCTACTTCGAAGCTTGGCTTAGCTTTTATGAAGAGAGTGGGATTTAGCCTTCACTATTTATGTTGTTGCTACTGTTTATGCATGGGATGTAGGCATTGGATGCTGGTGATTTTGTGATGTGTATATTAATGTTCATGGTGTATTAACTTTGTTGGTATATTTTCCAGAGTTCGTGTTTTAATGTTCTGTAGTTATCTATGTGTTTTAAATTTCTTGGTAGGTTATTGAGATGCGTTGGAATCTGATGTGATCTCGTAGAAGAACCGCATGAGTTGTTGAAGGGTGTAGGGATGTAGAGAGTTGTTGTAGGTCGTGTTATACGATATGTGTCTCTGTTGTTTCGATAGGTGATGTTGAAGTAATTCCTTGTTAATGTTATGTAGTGTTTCAGGATTTTAATGCTCAGGATTATGTGATTATGTGTGTCGCCATATGCTGGTCGGATATTGGTTGTTTTTGTAAGGTGGCCAAATCACTGTCCACACGATTTCCTTATGCAATGTTTCTAATTTTATTAGGTGACTATTTGATGTGTTTTCATAGACTGTTATACCGCATCTGAGTAGGGATTCGCAGATACCGTGATGTAGGAGTTTTCTTATGTTGGGTGGAATAATGTCTTTAACTTGGAAGAGTTTTGCTGCGATGATCCGGAGTTTGGTGTGTAGGTATTCTATATGTTTTGTCCATTTAAGGTATTTTGCATGTGTTACGATTTGATTTCGGGACAGTAGCAGGTATGTTTGTTGTTAATGCAGCGGTATGTGCAACAGTATATCGATAGTGGTGCGAGACGCATGATTTTTGCGTTGTGTATTATCAACGTCTGTATTTTGGTGCCGTTGATTAGAATTGCGTTATGGTTGAACATCGTTAATATATATTTTGAATAGAGTGGGTGATAATATGGCGCCTTGAGGAACACTGTGTTTTATTTGTATACCGCGGTTGTGACATGTAGTTATTTTTGTTATTTTTGTTCTGTTTGAGAGGTAGTTCTTGAACCATGTATGCAGTGTTCCTCTCATATCTTTTGAGTATAGTTAGGTGATTAGTATGTCATTTTCAAGTGTATCAAACGTTTTGGTTAAGTCAAGCAGTATAAGGACGGCGTACTTTATTTTTGTCGAGAGCTTTGATTATTGTGTCGGCGATGTATTCTAATAAAGTAATGGTGCTTTTTGTTTTCTGAAAGCCGTATTGGTTTTGTGAGATGATGTTGTACTTCTGTAAATAGTTCGATAGTCTGGTGTGTGCTAATTTTTCTAGAATTTTTGGGATGACTGGTAGTGTAGCTATTGATCTGTAGTTCTGAGAATCGTTTCTTTTACCATGTTTGTAAATTGGCGTAATTACTGCAGTTTTTAGTTGTTCTGGAATAATGCCATTGTCGAATATTATGTTCACGAGTTTCAAAAGTATTGGATTTATTTGTTCAAAGTGTGTTATAAGGTCTGTGAGTCTTATTTTGTCTATTCCTGGAGTGGTCTTTGGTTTTAGTTGTAAGAGTGCTTCTTTCAGTTCCTGTTTTGTTACGGGTGGAAAATACATCGTTTGTTGTTGACTTTGTGTCGTTAGTTTTTTGTCGATCGTTAGTAGATTGTCTTTTTTGAGTTGCGTGATATTGTTTGTGAAGTTTGTGCATGGTTGAATGAGTTTGCTATTTCTTCTCGGTTTATATCCTGTCCGAAGCTTTTTGCAATAAAATCTTGTGCTGAAGTTTTTTTTTTTTTTCGAGTTACTAGTTCGTTGATTGTAGCCCATGTTTGCTTCATGTTGTCTTTGTGTTCCATGAATTTCTAAAAATAGTAGTGTCTTTTTGCCCTACGAATTTTTGTTGTTAGTTTATTTCTTGTGTTTTTGTATAAGGTTTGTAAATGTGTGTTACTGAGGGACTTTTTGAGTTGTTTGCATAGATTTTCTTATAAAGTAATATTATTTAGTATGTCGTCATTTATCGGTGGGTGGATTGGTGTCTCTTTGCTTTTTTTTGTATATTTCTATGAACTTTAGTTGAAAATTCTCGTATATTATAATAATAATAACAATAATAATAATAATAATAGTCTTTTTTTAAATTAATAATAATAAT